>NW_025726469.1:0-68665 GCF_021461395.2 Schistocerca americana | reverse complement strand
GTAATGTGTAACGCGTAACGTGTAAGGTCGGCTGTCGTGTGTGCTTGACGGCAGATTGGGTTGGTCTGTAGATTCGGATTGCGGTTTGCCTCGGTCGAGGGGTTGGGTCGGAAGCGGCGAGGGGCGGCGGCGCCTGTTGCGCAGGCGGCGTCCGTTTGCGGCGGGCAATTGTTGAGAAACGGCTGTGAATGTTGGCGGGCGAGAGGAGGAGGACGGCGCGCGATGTGGCCCGACGGCTGCGGGCCGATCGGGAAACGGCGGGAGGGCGACGGAAGGCGATGGGGCGGCGGAGGCGCGTTTGCACGGC
Source organism: Schistocerca americana (assembly GCF_021461395.2). Taxonomy (NCBI): domain Eukaryota; kingdom Metazoa; phylum Arthropoda; class Insecta; order Orthoptera; family Acrididae; genus Schistocerca; species Schistocerca americana. The sequence continues at coordinate 68,358 of NW_025726469.1, read as the reverse complement.
CGTCATCGCCGCACGCCTCGGCTTGTGTGGCTGTGGCGCCGGCCGCGCTGGCCGGGCTGCCGCGGCGACGGTGTGGGAGTTTTGCCGAAGGTTTGGCCATTGTGGCGGGTCGTCGGCTGGGGCTGTGGGGGCGGCATTTGGGCGGGGGCGGCGATTCTCGGCGGGCCGACCCAGGCTGTAGCGCGCGGTAGCTGCAGTTTGGCCGTGGTTTGCGGCGCTGCCGTGGCGACTGGTTGGCGACTGTGGTGTGGCTGTGTGTAGCCCCATCCTCGGTGGTTTGAAAGGCGCGGGCGGTTGTGGCGCAGGTTTGGGGCTGCTCCGCACAGGCTGTCGGACGTTGGGCGGTAGCAAGCGCGGGAGGCGCGGCGCGGCGGCGCGCAGAGTGGCGGCCGCTCTCTCTCGGCCGTCCGCGCCCGCCCGCGACACTGGCTGGGCCTTGTGATTCTCTGCTCTTGTGCTTGCGTGCCTGCCGTCCCGCTCGCTCTCGCTGTGTGTTACGCGCGTCGTCGAAATGGCAGATCAGGCGGCTACGAACGAGACTGCTGCGGCACCCGCCGCCACCGGCACTACGAAGAAGGCCAAGTCTGCGTCGTCTGCGAAGAAGCCGCGCGCCAAGCCTGCGCACCCGCGCACCTCTGAGATGGTGACGGCCGCCATCAAGAGTCTGAAGGAGCGCGGCGGGTCGTCGCTGCAGGCGATCAAGAAGTACATAGCCGCGCACTACAAGCTGGACGCGGAGAAGCTGGCGCCGTTTATCAAGAAGTACCTCAAGTCGGCCGTCGTGGCGGGCGAGCTGGTGCAGACGAAGGGGAAGGGCGCGTCCGGCTCGTTCAAGCTTGCCGGCGCCGGCGGCGGGGGGGCGGCCGAGGGCGGCAAGGCTCGTGCTGGCGGTGCCAAGAAGAAGCGCGCCGCTCCGGCCAGCAAGGAGAAGAAGGGCGCCCGTGCGGCCGGCGCAAAGAAGGCTGGTGGCGTGAAGGCGGCGACCGGTCGGAAGGCGGGCGCCGCCAAGAAGGCGTCTGCGGCGTCGGCCGCTCCCGCGGGTGCGAAGAAGGCGGCTGCGGCCAAGCCGGCCAAGGCCAAGTCGCCGTCGAAGGCGAAGAAGGCCGCCAAGGTTCCGACGAAGAAGCCGAAGGCGCCGCGCCCGAAGAAGGCGACGACGCCGTCTAAGGCGAAGGCTTCGCCCAAGAAGAAGAAGTAGAGTAGAGGAGAAAGAGATGGGAAAGGAAGGGTTTGGCGCTTGACTCCGTCGTCCCCACCCCCCGTCGTCGTCTAGTGGCGCGCAAGAGACGCGCGGCCCAAAACGGCCCTTCTCAGGGCCATCAAAGCACGTCGGGGAAGGTTTTGATTGTCGTGTTGCGTTTGGTGTGGGTGTCTGTCTGGCGTTTCTGTATGCCCGTGGGGATGCTGTTTGCGTGCCGTGGTGGTTGGATTGCGGGGGTCGGTGGCGGGTGTGGGCGGCGGTAGCGGTAAGCGGTGTTGTTGTTGTTGTTGTTGTCGTGGTTGATTGTCGCCGTGTTTGTTTTGTGGCGGCGGCCGACGGTTGGTTTTCTGTCACGTTGTTTTGTTTGAATACGTTGGTTGGCTTGCCTGCGTTCGTTCTTCTCGGATGTCTGTCTTGTCGAGTCGTGTCTGGTCTTTGTTTTGTTCCTTTGTGTGTGTGTGTGTTATGTTTTGCAACGGGGGGGCACGTTGAGATGCGGAAGGAGTCGGCGGGGATTTCGGTGGCGTGTAGAGCGAGCGAGCGCGCCTGCCTGGCCGTTGGCCGTCGGAGTGGAGTGCGGGTTTTTTTTGTTTTCGAAACGAAAGCGGCGGCCGGCCAGCCACCCGTGCGGTGTGACGTCGGCCGTTGGGTATTGTGCGCTTTGAGCGCCGGGGAGGGATGATGTGTGATTGTTGCGCGCTGCTAGCAGGCAGGCAGAGTGAGCGGGTGTGGCGGACGGACGGGAAGTGGTGGTTTTTGTTTTTGGGTTGCGGGGCGAGAGGCAGGCGACCGACAAAGTTTGCTCGCGACGGAGAGATGTTAGTGGCCCTGAAAAGGGCCGTTTTTGTTTGTGCGGTGCGGTGCCGCGGCGCGGTTTAGGCGCGCTCGCCGCGGATGCGGCGCGCGAGCTGGATGTCCTTGGGCATGATGGTGACGCGCTTGGCGTGGATTGCGCACAGGTTGGTGTCTTCGAAGAGGCCGACGAGGTAGGCCTCGCTGGCCTCCTGCAGGGCCATGACTGCGGAGCTCTGGAAGCGCAGGTCGGTCTTGAAGTCCTGGGCGATCTCGCGCACTAGGCGCTGGAATGGCAGCTTGCGGATGAGCAGCTCTGTGCTCTTCTGGTAGCGCCTGATTTCTCGCAGGGCGACGGTGCCCGGCCTGTAGCGGTGGGGCTTCTTGACGCCTCCGGTGGCGGGCGCGCTCTTCCTCGCCGCCTTGGTGGCGAGCTGTTTGCGCGGCGCCTTTCCGCCGGTGGACTTGCGGGCCGTTTGCTTTGTGCGGGCCATGGCGGTAGCGGTAGCGGTAGCGGAGCGGCGTGCGTGGAGGTTAGGTGCGGCGCGGCGTCCGGTGCTGCCTTGACAACGGGCCCGCGCGCCTCCGTGCTGCGCTTATATGCCCTCGGTTGCGCGTGGTGGGGGGAGGGCGGGCCAGAGTCTATATAGGGGGGCGGCGGGCGCGCTGGGCGCAGACCGTAGCCGACTCGCCAGCCGCTGCAGCTGCTGTTTGTGCACGTTTTGCTTTGCCCGAGGAAGGAAGGATGACAGGCCGCGGCAAGGGAGGAAAGGGGCTCGGCAAGGGTGGCGCCAAGCGGCACCGCAAGGTGTTGCGCGACAACATCCAGGGCATCACGAAGCCCGCCATCCGCCGCCTGGCTCGCAGGGGCGGCGTGAAGCGCATCTCTGGTCTGATCTACGAGGAGACCCGCGGGGTGCTGAAGGTGTTCCTGGAGAACGTGATCCGCGACGCGGTGACGTACACTGAGCACGCCAAGCGCAAGACTGTGACGGCCATGGACGTGGTGTACGCCCTGAAGAGGCAGGGGCGCACCCTGTACGGTTTCGGCGGTTAGGCTGCGTCGCAGCGGGCGCTGGCCTTCCCGCGGCCGTGCTTGTGGGTGGGAGAGACTAGAAAACGGCCCTTTTCAGGGCCACCACACTGTTCGGAAGTTGAAAAGTGCGAAAGAGTCTGTGTTGTTGCTGCGTGTGTGCGCGCTGTGTTGTTTGTTTGTTTGTTTCTTTCTTTCCGTTTGAGCGACGTGATGTGACTGGGAGGGGAGAAGGAAAGGAAACGTGTCATGTGGCTGGCTGTGTGTGGAGCTGCTTCGTTTGTGTGTCTTTGTATCGATCGCGACGGAGATGGCGGGCGGGCTGTGTGTTGTTGTGCGAGAGGCGGTGATTATTTGCTTGCGTGGTTTGTCTCTGTGTGTTTGTTTGCGGCGGCGTTGGGGTTTCCGAGGCAAGGCGTGTGGGCATAGGCGGCCGGATCAGCTGTTTCGTTCGTGTCGACGGCCGTTGCGCGCGGGAGTGGAGGGCGGTGTGTCGACACGCCTCCCTTTAACAATGGTCATTATTGCTGCCGTTGTCGGTTTGGAAGGCGACTGCGACGGTGCAAAATGTGTGCGTGTGTGTGTGTGTTGGGCCACACGGGCTGTGTGGACGACAAGATGGCGGACGTGCGCCGGCGGCGGCTGTGCTGTGACAGTGCAAAGTTAAAACAAAACAAGGTGCGGCGAGGACGACTGAAATTTTGCTTTGGACGTAGGTTTGTGTGGTGGCCCTGAAAAGGGCCGATTGTTGTGGGCCGAGCCGGCAAAGCGCGTTGCGTGCAGGGGAGCACGCGGCGCTGCGATTGCCTGGCCTCCTTTAGGCCTTCTTCTCGGTCTTCTTTGGCAGCAGGACGGCCTGGATGTTGGGCAGGACACCACCCTGTGCGATGGTGACGCCCGACAGGAGCTTGTTGAGCTCCTCGTCGTTGCGGATGGCAAGCTGCAGGTGGCGCGGGATGATGCGCGTCTTCTTGTTGTCGCGGGCCGCGTTTCCGGCCAGCTCGAGCACCTCAGCCGCGAGGTACTCCATGACGGCGGCGAGGTAGACGGGCGCCCCGGCGCCGACGCGCTCTGCGTAGTTTCCCTTGCGCAGGAGGCGGTGGATTCTGCCGACCGGGAACTGGAGCCCAGCCCTGCTTGAGCGGGACTTTGACTTGCCCTTGACTTTGCCTCCCTTTCCGCGTCCGGACATGGCGATGGGCTAGCGACGGTGCACACGAAACGGAAACGAAAACGACCGGTGCGAGCGGCAGCGAGTCGAGCAGCGGAGTGCGTGCCGGCGCAGCCGGGGTGGGGGTGCTTTATGGGCTCGGGTGCGGCGGCCGGTTGCGCGCGCGCCCCATTGGTCGGCGGCCGCAACAGGGCGAGCTGGTAAAGGTGCGGCGGCGGCTGGCGGCGGGTGCCACTGTGTGGGGAGACGCTGACTAGAGCGGAGCGCTTGCTACTGGTGTTGCTGCTGCCGTACGTTGGTTGGAGATGCCGCCCAAGACTAGCGGGAAGGCCGCCAAGAAGGCTGGCAAGGCGCAGAAGAACATTTCGAAGGGCGACAAGAAGAAGAAGCGCAAGAGGAAGGAGAGCTATGCCATCTACATCTACAAGGTGCTGAAGCAGGTGCACCCTGACACGGGCATCTCGTCGAAGGCGATGAGCATCATGAACAGCTTCGTGAACGACATTTTCGAGCGCATTGCGGCCGAGGCTTCTCGCCTGGCGCACTACAACAAGCGCTCGACCATCACGTCCCGCGAGATCCAGACCGCTGTGCGGCTGTTGCTGCCTGGCGAGCTGGCCAAGCACGCCGTGAGCGAGGGCACGAAGGCGGTGACCAAGTACACGAGCTCCAAGTAAGGAGGTGGCTCTGGAATGGAAGGAAGGATGGAGAAGGCTCCTCCGTTGCGAGAGCGGCGAAACGGCCCTTTTCAGGGCCACCAACTTGCCTTTTGCGGGAAGGGCGGAATTGTTGTTGTTGTTGTTGTTTGTGTGGACGGCTGTGATGTATGTGTGCATTTTGATTGTGGGTGGGGGGGCGCGTCAAAGCGTGTTGCGCGGGGTACGGCCACGAGGTTGGTCGCCGTGGCGTGGAATGGTGGCACGCCTCGTTGGCGTGGTTTTTGACCCATTGGTGTTGTTGGGGTGTGTGTGTGTTTGTGTGTTACCCGTCTGCGAGGGGGGACAGTGCGATCGGCGACTTTTGTGTCACCGTAACGACGGCCGTTTGCGGGTTTGTTTTTTTGCACATCATACATGGCGAGGGTGAAATGTGAAATGTTTTTGTTTGGTTTGTTTTTGCCGCCCACTATTCCCTTTGCTGTACGCCGAGTTTGACAATGGTGCGACGTAACTGCAGCGTGGAGGTGTGTGAGTGACGTTGAAATGAACGTGCCATTAAGACGCATTGTTGTTGTATTGTACTGTACGTGTACGGCGACACGCACGATGATGTACCATTCGACTCTGATGTTTGATAGCCGTGTCTGACTGATTGCGTACGACGCACGCACACCGATGTCGTCATTCAAGATGCACGCTAGACGGCGGCGGCGGCGGCGGCGCCGGTCGTTTGTTTGGCGAATGTCTGTACACGTGTTTGTCTGTGTCCATCCGGTATGTATTTGTTTGTTTGTTTGAAAGTGTTTTGTGTGTCGGTGACGTGGTCCGATCCGTCGCCCCCTGAGTAACTGTCGATCGGCGCGATAGACCGGCGTCACGCAACTGAACCGAAGTCTTGGGCACACCCGTCATACTGTTGTACACCGTCGCGCTGAGAACGGTAACGAAAGGTTGACTCTGATCGGTCGAATGTCTGGGCAGAACGTGAGGAATGAGGCAAGAGTGCAAGGAGGGGGGGGCAAAAGAGAGAGGAAGGGAAAAAGGGGAGAAACGCATTCGTAGAGCAACGGAACGTTCCCGTGTCGGAGGCGTATTGGAGCCGCACTGAAATGCGTTTAACGGCGGCGCGGCTGCAAGTGTCTGCCGTGGTGAACGTTACCTTTGACGGCTGCATTGGGCTTTGCCTTTGCTTTCGCTTTCGCTTTCGCTTTCCCGGATGTACGTAACGTTTGTTGATATGGTTCTGAGGAAGAGTGTATGACAGTGCCGTGCCGTCCATGTTCGTGTGCCCTCCCATTGTGTGTATGCTATTGTCTGTGTACTTGAATGATGTATGTAGGTGTTAGTGGACATGTTTTACCAGTGGGGGGAAATGGATCGTCGATAGTTGCCGTCACTCTGTCACGGTCGAGATGACGCACCCTCCGTACAGAAAGGTGTCGAGAAAGTGAGTGTGTGTGTGTGTGTGTGTGTGTGTGTGTGCGTGCGTGCGTCCGTGAATTGGCAGTGTTTGGAGGTGGGCGTGCCCTGCATGTGGCCCGGAAAAGGCTGTTCGTTAGGCGGTAGTGTTGTGTGGACAGGGGAGGGGCATGCGTAACGCTGCTGGCATGGCATTTCGGGAGATGGGAGGGGGCAAACGAGGAAACGAGGAGCGGCGGCCAAAGACGGGACGGGGAGGGGCGCGGTGTGGGTGGCTTGCGCCTGTGCTCGGCGTTGTGGTTTGTGCAAAAGAGGAGGAGAAAAACAATGTGAGTTGCCAGGGAGGGGAGCGGTGTTGTGTTGTGGTTGTCGTGGTGTAGCCGCAGACGCGGCTGTCAGTGAACGTGGCGAGACGGACGGATGCGCGGAGGGGCGGGGGCGGGGGCGGCGCATTTCGCCGGTGCCGTGCCGTGCCGTGCCGTGCCTGAAAGCCGCGTGGTCGCTGTGTTGTTGGTGGCGTGGGGGCGAGGAGAGTACCGTACGGGTGTGCTTGTGCGCCGGAAATGGCACACTGCGCCCGCCCGTCTTGGAGGCTGATGGCTGTGGTGTGGAAATGGGGCGCGGTGATGTTGAAGCACAGAAAAGAAACCAAGAAAACGGAAGGCGTGATGCGGCGGTGGTGGTGAGAGCGGGAAAAACAAAACAAAAGAAAAAAAACAACAAAAAAAAAGAAGGAAAAACAACAAGAAACAAAAAAGAAAACAAAAAGTCTATCAATATTAAAATGTAAATGGAAATGGAAATGGACCCAGGTATAACCTCCCTGCACAAATAGCAGAGAGTCCGATGATAATAAAAATGTGCCAGAATGTTAACGTCCCTACAAAACAAACCCAACGATAATATTAATGAAAGAGTGAACCGTATGTAACATTGCAACAGACATAATGAAACCTGATAAATTGTATAAGGGCAGCAGCCGTTGACCTTTGGCCCTGTATTCAGAATAAAAAGAGCCAAAGATCGTTACCCCAATGAAAAAGACACTGAAACACGTATGTAACATAGTAGCGATGGCGAGACATTGTAGCATCTGTGACCAGAGAGTTTGCGCTGGACTGCGCGAGTGTTGCGAGCGGTTCTCAGTCAGTCAGTCAGTCTGTGTAGTTGAGGGCTGTACTCTGTCAGTAGTCGTCGCGTGCAGTACGCTAATAGTCGTCATGCAGAGCGGTCGGTCAGTAGTAGCAGCCGAGTGCGGTTGTGTGATGTAGGCGGTCGGCAACACTGGTCAAGATGGTGAATAAGGTATACTGTTAATTAATATAATCATTAGATAATGAGAAATTGTATTTATTGTAATTATGCTCCAACAAGTTCCCCAATAATAATTTTTATTTCAAAAGCATTTTTCAAACATTTAATCTTTTATTGAACTAAAGAGTTCGTTCCACTTCTTTGAAGAAAAATGTCACTAAAATCACAAAAAAAGAGAATATTATTATTTGCAATGCAGTTCCTCCAAGCGCTGCGCAACAACCAGAGCAGAAATGTGACATCCATTTATTCGGAGGTAAGACTTTAATTCCGATTGTTTTGCACAGGGCCAAAGACCGATATTTCGGTTTAATTGAAGTTTCTTGTCACTGAACGGACTTTTTTAAATGTTGTGTGAAGACTTTATATTTGAGTCAGATTGCGAATTGCACATTGTTGTTGCCATTTTCAATACCTCTCATTGTGGGCGAGGTTACAATTAGCGCAATGTCCATTAGCATCCGTAAATAACATTGTCCATTATTTTAAATATTGCTGGGAGGTTACAACACACACACAAAACAAAAAACAAAAAGAAACAAAAAATTGCATTTATATCCGCTCCTCGATTGTAGATACCCCTTACACAGCTGTGTGCAATGAATGAGTGCTGGCTGGTAATTAATTGCACTCCTTGGAGGGAAATGCCATAGGAAGTAGTCTTTAAAAAGTGAATGTTTTTCGTTAAGAGACAAAAGTTACTTTAGAAAAAAAGTAATAGTGGGGCTTGTGTTGTTGAACAAAATAAGTACAATGAACATACGTTATCAGATTTGCGCAATGCAGCGTCACACCACCTCTTGATTATAACACAATATACTATACATCGTCCCGAACCGTGACCAGAGTCGCGAGACGAGCAGAGCACGCCGCCGACGCCCGCTCAGTACAACCGTCCACCCGCTACTACTGTCGACCGACTACTACCTCTCCCGACTCGCGCTACAATATATATAACAACTGTTCCTGGCGACCCGGTGCGTGCCACTACTGTCGTCTGGCGCGGTCCAAGCGCCGACTAGCAGCGATAAAGAACTCTCTGGTCAGACAGAGATGCTGTCATGCCTCGCCATCGCTCTGGTAATGAATACATACGTGTTGCAGCGTGCGTACCACCGGAACACGCAGTGGCGGAGCCAAAGACTGTGTTGTCGAGGTCGAGTGCGAGTGGGAAGAGAGGCAGCGTCGGCACGGAGATGCAAGCGAGCGCGAGACGCACGGGGGCTGCGGCGTGGCGCGTTTGCGGTCGGCGCCTTTGGTGGCAACGGCCGGGACAAGCAGCGGTGTATGGTGTGGTGCGGGGCGGACAGGGGCGGCGGTGGACGGGGAGGAGGCGGCGCGACGACGGCATGGGGGCGAAAACGGGACGGGGGACGGCGGATGTTGAGAGGCGTCACGCGCGGACAGGACACAGACACAGAGACACACAGAGTGGAAAGGGAGGGTGCGCGGTAGTAGTTGGGAATGTGCGTACCGTGCGGGATGGGAGTGGGCGAGGAACACGGTCGTGGCCCCTGTTTTGGGTGCGTGTGATGACGTCGGTGTGTTGTGGGAAGGGAAGGTGCTGTGGCGGCGGCGCGTAATGGGCGTAGGCCGAAAAGAGAAAGGAACGTGGGCAGTGTGTTGGCAAGCGTCGGTTCGACTGCGACGTTGATGGGCAGGGCAGGGCAAGGTTAATGGTGGTAGGAGTAGGCGTGTGGGCGCAAAAAATCTGCCGCTGCAGGCGGTGCCGTAACCGCCATGGCGGGAAGGAGAGAGGGCCAAAGAAAGAAAGAAAGAAGAAAAAAAAGGAGGGGGGGGGGGGGGGCGAAAGTGGAGAGGCGGTGGTGTGAGAAGGGCGGGGGCGGAAGGAAGGCAGGAAGGACAAGAGGCGAGGCGACGGCTTGCTTTGTGTATCGGTCGGTCTCTGGCTATGCTTCGTTTTCTGCAGCAGGGTCGGTGCGCGGCGTGGCTCGCGGCAGTGGGAACGCCTGGTGGCTGGACGGCCAGCAATGCGGTTGGATGGGCGGCCACAGCACCGCACCTGTGCCCGAGGAGGAGACGCTGGCGGCGGGCCCTGAGGTGAGGCCGGCTCGGCTGGGGCTGTGGATGTGTAGGTGTGCGCCGCTGCTGCAACAACGAGTAAAACGCGAGAAGAAGGGATGGCGGTAGAGAGGAAAAAAAAAAAAAAGGTCGTGTTGTGTTGATGCGCAGGCAGACGCGTACAGAGGGACGAGCCCGGTCTGCAGCAGGGTGTGGCCGTGCCGAGTGCAGAGCAGCGGCGGCTCGGTTCGGTTCGGCCCGGCCCGGCGGGCCGCGCTGTTGTCGCGGACGTGAGCGCCCCCTGGCGGGTGGCCGGAGGCGGCGCGGCGTGTTGGACGTGTGGCTGGTGGCAGTGCACAATTTGCGAGTGGCTGGCGGTGTGGTGTGGCGGTTGGCGCGTCGGGCGGCGGAGAGGTATGTGTTGCGGGCGCCCTTTGCTGCGCTGCGTCGTTGCGTGTGCCGTACAGGGCGGGCGCTTGTCGACTGTGTGGGCGGTGTGGCGAATTGGCGTGAAACGGCTGCCGAGAGGTGTGTGGTAGCGAGCCGGTCGGTGGTGTCAGTGCGAAGGGGAATGTGCGTGCGTTTGGCGGTTTCGGTGTGCTTTTTGCGGCGTGAGAGTGGGAATTAGTGGGGCCGGCTGTTGTGTTGGTTCCTTGTGTCTTGTGTCGCGTAGCTTGATGGCAACGTGGAAGGACGCCGGTTTCGTTTCGAGCCTTGCGTGTGGTTGTCGACGTTGACTGGTTGGCGTGTGCCGATGCACGTGCATGTGTGGGTCGCGAGTGCGTTTTTGGCTGGCTGTGTGTGTGTGTGTGTGTGTGTTTTGGGGGGGAAGGGGGAGGCGGTGGTGAAAGTGCAGTCGTTGCCACGGGCGTCGTCGGGTGGGGCTGGGGCTGTGCGTCGTGGCGGAAAGGTGGTAGGTTGCGGGAAGCGAGCCCGTCGTTGACGGTGTCGCGTGAGTTGTGAATCGAGTGGGGCGCGGGGCGCGGGACAGGAGCAGCGTGCCGCTGCGTCGTGGTCGTCAGCAGAGGCTGTGCGTGTGCTTGTCCTTTTTGTGGGCGGTTCGTGCGAGGCGTTTTTGTTTTGTGTTGCCCTAGTTGTTAGTTTATTTTGTTTGTGTTTGTTATTTTGAGACGACGACTGGTTGGTGGCGTGCGCGCGAAGTGGCGGTGTGCGCTTCCCGTGTCGTTTGTGTTGTTTGGTTTTTTTGTTTTTGTGTGTTTTTTTTTTTTTTTTTTTGCACTGGGCCCCGGTGGGTGGGTGCGTGTGTGTCGATTGCCGGCTGGCGAGAGGTGCGCCATCGGCGGGGTGGGTCGCCGGCACAAGTAGAGGCGGCGGCGTTGTTGCTGTTGTTGTGTGGTGTTTGTTTTGTTCGGCTGTGTCGGCGAGCTGTGTTGCGGTGCGTGTGAATGGTGGTGCAAAAGTGCTGGCGTTGGGGCTGCGACTGCGACGGCGGCGAGCCGCGGGCGCGCCATTGATAGTGATGTTGTGAACAGCGGCTGTGTACGGTAGTGGTGTTGTTGTAGCACGACGTGCATCCGGGCCGGCGCGGAAAGCGCAGTTGCGGGCGGTTGCCCTTCGGTGCCAGCCATGTCGCGTGAGCGGCGGGTTGCTCTGGTGTCGACACGTGGTGCTCTGGGTTGTTGTGTGGTGCCCTTTGGCCGGTGGGGGTGGTTCGCGTGTGTCTCGTTCGCGCTCGGTGTCTGGTCGTGGTCGTGGTCGTGCTGCTCCCCCGTCTGTCGGCGGTTTCCGACGTCGTCTGTACGTTTTTGTTCGTTTGCGGCGTGCCTGCCGACGTCGTCCCGTCGCGACCTTTCAACCGAAAGTGTGGCGCCCGAAGGTGAACGAACGTAACCCTGACCTCGGCGCTTTACGCTGAGCCGAGCGAACCGAACCGAACCTAACGTGTGGTGTGGCGAGGTGAGCTCAGCCTGTGAGCCCCTAACGTCTACGTAAGGTAAGCTGTCCGGCTCACGCCTCACGTTTGAACGCTTTTGTAACCTACGTTTGACGCTTCTTAACCTAGCACTGACCCCTTAACCTAACGTGTAACCTAACCTAACCTAACCTAACCTAACCTAACCTAACCTAACCTAACCTAACCTCTGACGCCTGACGTGTTTGAATGCTTAACCTAAGTTTGACGCTTAACCTAACCCAAGTCCCCTTAACCTAACCCACGTCCACCTAACCTAACCTAACGTAGACGTGTAAACGTAATGTGTAACGCGTAACGTGTAAGGTCGGCTGTCGTGTGTGCTTGACGGCAGATTGGGTTGGTCTGTAGATTCGGATTGCGGTTTGCCTCGGTCGAGGGGTTGGGTCGGAAGCGGCGAGGGGCGGCGGCGCCTGTTGCGCAGGCGGCGTCCGTTTGCGGCGGGCAATTGTTGAGAAACGGCTGTGAATGTTGGCGGGCGAGAGGAGGAGGACGGCGCGCGATGTGGCCCGACGGCTGCGGGCCGATCGGGAAACGGCGGGAGGGCGACGGAAGGCGATGGGGCGGCGGAGGCGCGTTTGCACGGCCGTCATCGCCGCACGCCTCGGCTTGTGTGGCTGTGGCGCCGGCCGCGCTGGCCGGGCTGCCGCGGCGACGGTGTGGGAGTTTTGCCGAAGGTTTGGCCATTGTGGCGGGTCGTCGGCTGGGGCTGTGGGGGCGGCATTTGGGCGGGGGCGGCGATTCTCGGCGGGCCGACCCAGGCTGTAGCGCGCGGTAGCTGCAGTTTGGCCGTGGTTTGCGGCGCTGCCGTGGCGACTGGTTGGCGACTGTGGTGTGGCTGTGTGTAGCCCCATCCTCGGTGGTTTGAAAGGCGCGGGCGGTTGTGGCGCAGGTTTGGGGCTGCTCCGCACAGGCTGTCGGACGTTGGGCGGTAGCAAGCGCGGGAGGCGCGGCGCGGCGGCGCGCAGAGTGGCGGCCGCTCTCTCGGCCGTCCGCGCCCGCCCGCGACACTGGCTGGGCCATTATGTCCAAGATCACAACCGTCATTGGAGGAATGATGACTATCTTCGGCACCTTCAATGGATTTTAGGCCACCAAAGAAGAAACACCTTCGATTCTGCAATTTCAATGCAAATGGAATTGCAAACAAAAGGGAACTACTCAACGAATTCATTGAAGAGGAGAAGATAGACGTCCTTCTTGTCACTGAAACCCACCTACAGCAAAACGCAACACTAAACCTCCGCAACATGATATGCCACAGGACAGATAGAGTCAACAGGAGGGGGGGAGGCACAGCCATATACATCCGTCCCCACATCACTCACCACCCTGAGATCACGCCGCCGATGCACTCACTTGAGGCCACAATTGTACAAATAGAAACGGCGCAAGGAAAAATAGCCCTAGTAGCTGCATACCTCAGCCCCAGAGCAGAACACAATGAACATGACCTCACGTGGATTTTTGACAACCACGAACGGGTCCTCCTATGTGGAGACCTAAATGCGAAGAACGAATCCTGGAACAGCAGAAGGAACAATGAAAGAGGTGACAGACTCCATGAGCTACAAGGTCGCCTCAACGCAGAAATAACAGCCCCAAAAGACATAACATACATCCCTTTCAACAGCCTCCACCGGCCAGACGTACTTGACATCTGCATCACGAAGAACATAGACCCAGAACTAAACCTACAAGTACGAAATACACTAACTTCAGACCACCTTCCAGTAATAGGCCACATCGGTGACGCAATGGAACCCCCACGACCACGACAAACCATCAACGTCGACTGGGCACAATATGAACGGTGGCTAAACAACAACGTCACGCCCACAGCAGAACTAAACACAGAGCAACAAATAGAAGAAGCCATCACCACTATCACAGACAAGATAAGCACAGCCTACAAACGAGCATCCTGCAAAACAACCTTCCTAGAGGTCAAACACAACACACTCCCACCACTAATTCAGGACCTCAAATACCTGAAAAACCAGGAACGTCGCAGATGGATCCGCACCAGGGACCCACAAGCAAGGAGGGAAGTCAACAGGCTCACACGGGAAATCCACAAGCGAGCAAAAGAGTGGAAGGCAGAGGTCTGGGAGGACAGGATGTCGGCACTCCAACTACGCCTGCGAGACGACTGGAAGCTCATAAGGAATCTACGGACATCAAAACAACGCAAACCGGCCCTCAAGGACGAAAACAACATGGTCTTTGACGATCTTAGGCAGGCCGAACTCTTTGCCTCTACATATGAATTACAAAACAGAGTGGAGCAAAGAGCAGCACAACTGCCTGATGAAGAAGAGTTCAACAGAAGAATCCGCACAACAATCCAACAAATAAGGTCAAACCCAATCAACGATGCAGCAGAACTGGCAACCACAGCCGAAGTCCGCACGATTCTACGACGACTTAACAACAATTCCGCGCCTGGACCAGACAAGGTGTCCAATGAACAACTGAAACACCTACCGCGCAAACCGCTCGTACTACTCACCCGCATAATCAACGCATGCCTCCAAAAAAGTCACTTCCCTGACGTGTGGAAAGTGTGCAAAATCGTCCCCATCCCAAAGAAAGGCAAAGACCTTACAAAACCGGAAAACCACCGCCCTATAAGCCTACTACCAACGATGTCTAAAGTGCTGGAACGGGTAATACTCCCACGAATCAGGCAACCTCTTCTAGACAACCACGTCATACGCAGGGAACAGTTCGCCTATCAGGAAACCCTGTCAGCGGAACTGCAACTCCTCAGGATAACAGAATTCATAACAAAAAACATGAACCTCTCCAGATTCACGGCGGCAATCCTCCTGGACGTGGAGAAAGCCTACGACAAAGTATGGAGAGACAACCTGCTAGTTAAACTATATGAGGACACGGATCTCCCCCGCTGCTACCTCAAACTCATAGACGATTACCTCACAAATAGAAGATGTTTTGTGGCCATAAACGGGAAAAGATCTGAAATAAAAACCCTCCACGAGGGCATCCCACAAGGATCAGTCATCTCACCCACACTGTTCACAGTGTACGTGAATGACCTGCCAAAAACCCAGGACACAGTACTGGCCCAGTTCGCCGACGACACGGCGCTACTGGCCAGCAACAGAAGGTTGGATACCACGATCCGGAAGCTGCAGGAGCAAGTCGACCTAACCGAAACATGGGCGAGACTAAACCGGATAAAAATAAATGCGTCAAAAACCGAGGCCATTCTATTCACCAGACGACGCCCGGAACTGCATGAAAGAATAGAAATAAATGGAGAGTGGGTCCCCTGGAAGCAAACAGTCCGCTATCTAGGTGTCACCCTAGACAGGAAAATGACCTTCAAGGCGCACTTGGAGGACAAGAAAACAAAGACCACCAAAGCCATCCATGCCCTATACCCCATCTTGGCTAGCAAAGACATGCTGTCAGTGACGAAACTAAAAATATACAAAACAGTTATACTACCGGCCATGCTATATGGATGCTCCTCCTGGGGCATCACATGCAGAACCAACCTCGCAAAGCTCCAGACGCTGCAAAACAGGTGCTTGAAACTGATCTTGAATGCCCCTCCGTGGACCAGCACCGACAGAATTCACAGGGAACTGGAGATGCCAAGAGTGGTTGAACTCGTAAAGGAGGCAACAACGAGACTAGTGGACAAGGTAAACAGACTCAGACCTGACCTTAACCAGTTAGAGGAGATCGCCACGTACGAACCGGCACCCTGGCACAAAATCAGGGTGCCATTGACCATCATTCGCAACTAAGAGACTAGGATAACTACTGTAGAATAAAATGGAAACATCAAGAGAGCCAGGCCGAGGTCTAGGTGGAAACATCAAGCAAGCGTAGGTAGTACATAGGTTAGAAACATCAAGTAAGGATAGTTAGTACATAGGTTAGAAACATCAAGAAAGTGTAGGTAGTAAATAGGCTAGAAACAGCAAGAAAATGTATTAGCACATAGGATAGAAACATCAACACGTTCTAGGTATGAAAAAGCAAAAATTAGTCACTAAATTAGCATAGAAACATCAAGAATGTTAGGATAGACTATGAAACCACAAAAAAGTAGAAAAGAAATAGGCCATGACCAGAGGAAGACCACTAACGAGGCCCTAAAGGACCAAATCAGTGCCCAAAGGGACCTCCAAAGATTCAAAAATGGTGCCCCTATTTATAAATAAATAGCGACCCCAACTAAGTAACCCTACCAGCACACAAGAGGGACCAATCGCCTCAGGCGATAGCACCCTTGCCTTCAACACACACACAGAAAAAAAAAAAAAAAAAAAAAAAAAAAAAAAAAAAAAAAAAAAAAAAAAAAAAAAAAAAAAAAAGTGATTCTCTGCTCTTGTGCTTGCGTGCCTGCCGTCCCGCTCGCTCTCGCTGTGTGTTACGCGCGTCGTCGAAATGGCAGATCAGGCGGCTACGAACGAGACTGCTGCGGCACCCGCCGCCACCGGCACTACGAAGAAGGCCAAGTCTGCGTCGTCTGCGAAGAAGCCGCGCGCCAAGCCTGCGCACCCGCGCACCTCTGAGATGGTGACGGCCGCCATCAAGAGTCTGAAGGAGCGCGGCGGGTCGTCGCTGCAGGCGATCAAGAAGTACATAGCCGCGCACTACAAGCTGGACGCGGAGAAGCTGGCGCCGTTTATCAAGAAGTACCTCAAGTCGGCCGTCGTGGCGGGCGAGCTGGTGCAGACGAAGGGGAAGGGCGCGTCCGGCTCGTTCAAGCTTGCCGGCGCCGGCGGCGGGGGGGCGGCCGAGGGCGGCAAGGCTCGTGCTGGCGGTGCCAAGAAGAAGCGCGCCGCTCCGGCCAGCAAGGAGAAGAAGGGCGCCCGTGCGGCCGGCGCAAAGAAGGCTGGTGGCGTGAAGGCGGCGACCGGTCGGAAGGCGGGCGCCGCCAAGAAGGCGTCTGCGGCGTCGGCCGCTCCCGCGGGTGCGAAGAAGGCGGCTGCGGCCAAGCCGGCCAAGGCCAAGTCGCCGTCGAAGGCGAAGAAGGCCGCCAAGGTTCCGACGAAGAAGCCGAAGGCGCCGCGCCCGAAGAAGGCGACGACGCCGTCTAAGGCGAAGGCTTCGCCCAAGAAGAAGAAGTAGAGTAGAGGAGAAAGAGATGGGAAAGGAAGGGTTTGGCGCTTGACTCCGTCGTCCCCACCCCCCGTCGTCGTCTAGTGGCGCGCAAGAGACGCGCGGCCCAAAACGGCCCTTCTCAGGGCCATCAAAGCACGTCGGGGAAGGTTTTGATTGTCGTGTTGCGTTTGGTGTGGGTGTCTGTCTGGCGTTTCTGTATGCCCGTGGGGATGCTGTTTGCGTGCCGTGGTGGTTGGATTGCGGGGGTCGGTGGCGGGTGTGGGCGGCGGTAGCGGTAAGCGGTGTTGTTGTTGTTGTTGTTGTCGTGGTTGATTGTCGCCGTGTTTGTTTTGTGGCGGCGGCCGACGGTTGGTTTTCTGTCACGTTGTTTTGTTTGAATACGTTGGTTGGCTTGCCTGCGTTCGTTCTTCTCGGATGTCTGTCTTGTCGAGTCGTGTCTGGTCTTTGTTTTGTTCCTTTGTGTGTGTGTGTGTTATGTTTTGCAACGGGGGGGCACGTTGAGATGCGGAAGGAGTCGGCGGGGATTTCGGTGGCGTGTAGAGCGAGCGAGCGCGCCTGCCTGGCCGTTGGCCGTCGGAGTGGAGTGCGGGTTTTTTTTGTTTTCGAAACGAAAGCGGCGGCCGGCCAGCCACCCGTGCGGTGTGACGTCGGCCGTTGGGTATTGTGCGCTTTGAGCGCCGGGGAGGGATGATGTGTGATTGTTGCGCGCTGCTAGCAGGCAGGCAGAGTGAGCGGGTGTGGCGGACGGACGGGAAGTGGTGGTTTTTGTTTTTGGGTTGCGGGGCGAGAGGCAGGCGACCGACAAAGTTTGCTCGCGACGGAGAGATGTTAGTGGCCCTGAAAAGGGCCGTTTTTGTTTGTGCGGTGCGGTGCCGCGGCGCGGTTTAGGCGCGCTCGCCGCGGATGCGGCGCGCGAGCTGGATGTCCTTGGGCATGATGGTGACGCGCTTGGCGTGGATTGCGCACAGGTTGGTGTCTTCGAAGAGGCCGACGAGGTAGGCCTCGCTGGCCTCCTGCAGGGCCATGACTGCGGAGCTCTGGAAGCGCAGGTCGGTCTTGAAGTCCTGGGCGATCTCGCGCACTAGGCGCTGGAATGGCAGCTTGCGGATGAGCAGCTCTGTGCTCTTCTGGTAGCGCCTGATTTCTCGCAGGGCGACGGTGCCCGGCCTGTAGCGGTGGGGCTTCTTGACGCCTCCGGTGGCGGGCGCGCTCTTCCTCGCCGCCTTGGTGGCGAGCTGTTTGCGCGGCGCCTTTCCGCCGGTGGACTTGCGGGCCGTTTGCTTTGTGCGGGCCATGGCGGTAGCGGTAGCGGTAGCGGAGCGGCGTGCGTGGAGGTTAGGTGCGGCGCGGCGTCCGGTGCTGCCTTGACAACGGGCCCGCGCGCCTCCGTGCTGCGCTTATATGCCCTCGGTTGCGCGTGGTGGGGGGAGGGCGGGCCAGAGTCTATATAGGGGGGCGGCGGGCGCGCTGGGCGCAGACCGTAGCCGACTCGCCAGCCGCTGCAGCTGCTGTTTGTGCACGTTTTGCTTTGCCCGAGGAAGGAAGGATGACAGGCCGCGGCAAGGGAGGAAAGGGGCTCGGCAAGGGTGGCGCCAAGCGGCACCGCAAGGTGTTGCGCGACAACATCCAGGGCATCACGAAGCCCGCCATCCGCCGCCTGGCTCGCAGGGGCGGCGTGAAGCGCATCTCTGGTCTGATCTACGAGGAGACCCGCGGGGTGCTGAAGGTGTTCCTGGAGAACGTGATCCGCGACGCGGTGACGTACACTGAGCACGCCAAGCGCAAGACTGTGACGGCCATGGACGTGGTGTACGCCCTGAAGAGGCAGGGGCGCACCCTGTACGGTTTCGGCGGTTAGGCTGCGTCGCAGCGGGCGCTGGCCTTCCCGCGGCCGTGCTTGTGGGTGGGAGAGACTAGAAAACGGCCCTTTTCAGGGCCACCACACTGTTCGGAAGTTGAAAAGTGCGAAAGAGTCTGTGTTGTTGCTGCGTGTGTGCGCGCTGTGTTGTTTGTTTGTTTGTTTCTTTCTTTCCGTTTGAGCGACGTGATGTGACTGGGAGGGGAGAAGGAAAGGAAACGTGTCATGTGGCTGGCTGTGTGTGGAGCTGCTTCGTTTGTGTGTTTGTTATTGTGTGTCTTTGTATCGATCGCGACGGAGATGGCGGGCGGGCTGTGTGTTGTTGTGCGAGAGGCGGTGATTATTTGCTTGCGTGGTTTGTCTCTGTGTGTTTGTTTGCGGCGGCGTTGGGGTTTCCGAGGCAAGGCGTGTGGGCATAGGCGGCCGGATCAGCTGTTTCGTTCGTGTCGACGGCCGTTGCGCGCGGGAGTGGAGGGCGGTGTGTCGACACGCCTCCCTTTAACAATGGTCATTATTGCTGCCGTTGTCGGTTTGGAAGGCGACTGCGACGGTGCAAAATGTGTGCGTGTGTGTGTGTGTTGGGCCACACGGGCTGTGTGGACGACAAGATGGCGGACGTGCGCCGGCGGCGGCTGTGCTGTGACAGTGCAAAGTTAAAACAAAACAAGGTGCGGCGAGGACGACTGAAATTTTGCTTTGGACGTAGGTTTGTGTGGTGGCCCTGAAAAGGGCCGATTGTTGTGGGCCGAGCCGGCAAAGCGCGTTGCGTGCAGGGGAGCACGCGGCGCTGCGATTGCCTGGCCTCCTTTAGGCCTTCTTCTCGGTCTTCTTTGGCAGCAGGACGGCCTGGATGTTGGGCAGGACACCACCCTGTGCGATGGTGACGCCCGACAGGAGCTTGTTGAGCTCCTCGTCGTTGCGGATGGCAAGCTGCAGGTGGCGCGGGATGATGCGCGTCTTCTTGTTGTCGCGGGCCGCGTTTCCGGCCAGCTCGAGCACCTCAGCCGCGAGGTACTCCATGACGGCGGCGAGGTAGACGGGCGCCCCGGCGCCGACGCGCTCTGCGTAGTTTCCCTTGCGCAGGAGGCGGTGGATTCTGCCGACCGGGAACTGGAGCCCAGCCCTGCTTGAGCGGGACTTTGACTTGCCCTTGACTTTGCCTCCCTTTCCGCGTCCGGACATGGCGATGGGCTAGCGACGGTGCACACGAAACGGAAACGAAAACGACCGGTGCGAGCGGCAGCGAGTCGAGCAGCGGAGTGCGTGCCGGCGCAGCCGGGGTGGGGGTGCTTTATGGGCTCGGGTGCGGCGGCCGGTTGCGCGCGCGCCCCATTGGTCGGCGGCCGCAACAGGGCGAGCTGGTAAAGGTGCGGCGGCGGCTGGCGGCGGGTGCCACTGTGTGGGGAGACGCTGACTAGAGCGGAGCGCTTGCTACTGGTGTTGCTGCTGCCGTACGTTGGTTGGAGATGCCGCCCAAGACTAGCGGGAAGGCCGCCAAGAAGGCTGGCAAGGCGCAGAAGAACATTTCGAAGGGCGACAAGAAGAAGAAGCGCAAGAGGAAGGAGAGCTATGCCATCTACATCTACAAGGTGCTGAAGCAGGTGCACCCTGACACGGGCATCTCGTCGAAGGCGATGAGCATCATGAACAGCTTCGTGAACGACATTTTCGAGCGCATTGCGGCCGAGGCTTCTCGCCTGGCGCACTACAACAAGCGCTCGACCATCACGTCCCGCGAGATCCAGACCGCTGTGCGGCTGTTGCTGCCTGGCGAGCTGGCCAAGCACGCCGTGAGCGAGGGCACGAAGGCGGTGACCAAGTACACGAGCTCCAAGTAAGGAGGTGGCTCTGGAATGGAAGGAAGGATGGAGAAGGCTCCTCCGTTGCGAGAGCGGCGAAACGGCCCTTTTCAGGGCCACCAACTTGCCTTTTGCGGGAAGGGCGGAATTGTTGTTGTTGTTGTTGTTTGTGTGGACGGCTGTGATGTATGTGTGCATTTTGATTGTGGGTGGGGGGGCGCGTCAAAGCGTGTTGCGCGGGGTACGGCCACGAGGTTGGTCGCCGTGGCGTGGAATGGTGGCACGCCTCGTTGGCGTGGTTTTTGACCCATTGGTGTTGTTGGGGTGTGTGTGTGTTTGTGTGTTACCCGTCTGCGAGGGGGGACAGTGCGATCGGCGACTTTTGTGTCACCGTAACGACGGCCGTTTGCGGGTTTGTTTTTTTGCACATCATACATGGCGAGGGTGAAATGTGAAATGTTTTTGTTTGGTTTGTTTTTGCCGCCCACTATTCCCTTTGCTGTACGCCGAGTTTGACAATGGTGCGACGTAACTGCAGCGTGGAGGTGTGTGAGTGACGTTGAAATGAACGTGCCATTAAGACGCATTGTTGTTGTATTGTACTGTACGTGTACGGCGACACGCACGATGATGTACCATTCGACTCTGATGTTTGATAGCCGTGTCTGACTGATTGCGTACGACGCACGCACACCGATGTCGTCATTCAAGATGCACGCTAGACGGCGGCGGCGGCGGCGGCGCCGGTCGTTTGTTTGGCGAATGTCTGTACACGTGTTTGTCTGTGTCCATCCGGTATGTATTTGTTTGTTTGTTTGAAAGTGTTTTGTGTGTCGGTGACGTGGTCCGATCCGTCGCCCCCTGAGTAACTGTCGATCGGCGCGATAGACCGGCGTCACGCAACTGAACCGAAGTCTTGGGCACACCCGTCATACTGTTGTACACCGTCGCGCTGAGAACGGTAACGAAAGGTTGACTCTGATCGGTCGAATGTCTGGGCAGAACGTGAGGAATGAGGCAAGAGTGCAAGGAGGGGGGGGCAAAAGAGAGAGGAAGGGAAAAAGGGGAGAAACGCATTCGTAGAGCAACGGAACGTTCCCGTGTCGGAGGCGTATTGGAGCCGCACTGAAATGCGTTTAACGGCGGCGCGGCTGCAAGTGTCTGCCGTGGTGAACGTTACCTTTGACGGCTGCATTGGGCTTTGCCTTTGCTTTCGCTTTCGCTTTCGCTTTCCCGGATGTACGTAACGTTTGTTGATATGGTTCTGAGGAAGAGTGTATGACAGTGCCGTGCCGTCCATGTTCGTGTGCCCTCCCATTGTGTGTATGCTATTGTCTGTGTACTTGAATGATGTATGTAGGTGTTAGTGGACATGTTTTACCAGTGGGGGGAAATGGATCGTCGATAGTTGCCGTCACTCTGTCACGGTCGAGATGACGCACCCTCCGTACAGAAAGGTGTCGAGAAAGTGAGTGTGTGTGTGTGTGTGTGTGTGTGTGTGTGCGTGCGTGCGTCCGTGAATTGGCAGTGTTTGGAGGTGGGCGTGCCCTGCATGTGGCCCGGAAAAGGCTGTTCGTTAGGCGGTAGTGTTGTGTGGACAGGGGAGGGGCATGCGTAACGCTGCTGGCATGGCATTTCGGGAGATGGGAGGGGGCAAACGAGGAAACGAGGAGCGGCGGCCAAAGACGGGACGGGGAGGGGCGCGGTGTGGGTGGCTTGCGCCTGTGCTCGGCGTTGTGGTTTGTGCAAAAGAGGAGGAGAAAAACAATGTGAGTTGCCAGGGAGGGGAGCGGTGTTGTGTTGTGGTTGTCGTGGTGTAGCCGCAGACGCGGCTGTCAGTGAACGTGGCGAGACGGACGGATGCGCGGAGGGGCGGGGGCGGGGGCGGCGCATTTCGCCGGTGCCGTGCCGTGCCGTGCCGTGCCTGAAAGCCGCGTGGTCGCTGTGTTGTTGGTGGCGTGGGGGCGAGGAGAGTACCGTACGGGTGTGCTTGTGCGCCGGAAATGGCACACTGCGCCCGCCCGTCTTGGAGGCTGATGGCTGTGGTGTGGAAATGGGGCGCGGTGATGTTGAAGCACAGAAAAGAAACCAAGAAAACGGAAGGCGTGATGCGGCGGTGGTGGTGAGAGCGGGAAAAACAAAACAAAAGAAAAAAAACAACAAAAAAAAAGAAGGAAAAACAACAAGAAACAAAAAAGAAAACAAAAAGTCTATCAATATTAAAATGTAAATGGAAATGGAAATGGACCCAGGTATAACCTCCCTGCACAAATAGCAGAGAGTCCGATGATAATAAAAATGTGCCAGAATGTTAACGTCCCTACAAAACAAACCCAACGATAATATTAATGAAAGAGTGAACCGTATGTAACATTGCAACAGACATAATGAAACCTGATAAATTGTATAAGGGCAGCAGCCGTTGACCTTTGGCCCTGTATTCAGAATAAAAAGAGCCAAAGATCGTTACCCCAATGAAAAAGACACTGAAACACGTATGTAACATAGTAGCGATGGCGAGACATTGTAGCATCTGTGACCAGAGAGTTTGCGCTGGACTGCGCGAGTGTTGCGAGCGGTTCTCAGTCAGTCAGTCAGTCTGTGTAGTTGAGGGCTGTACTCTGTCAGTAGTCGTCGCGTGCAGTACGCTAATAGTCGTCATGCAGAGCGGTCGGTCAGTAGTAGCAGCCGAGTGCGGTTGTGTGATGTAGGCGGTCGGCAACACTGGTCAAGATGGTGAATAAGGTATACTGTTAATTAATATAATCATTAGATAATGAGAAATTGTATTTATTGTAATTATGCTCCAACAAGTTCCCCAATAATAATTTTTATTTCAAAAGCATTTTTCAAACATTTAATCTTTTATTGAACTAAAGAGTTCGTTCCACTTCTTTGAAGAAAAATGTCACTAAAATCACAAAAAAAGAGAATATTATTATTTGCAATGCAGTTCCTCCAAGCGCTGCGCAACAACCAGAGCAGAAATGTGACATCCATTTATTCGGAGGTAAGACTTTAATTCCGATTGTTTTGCACAGGGCCAAAGACCGATATTTCGGTTTAATTGAAGTTTCTTGTCACTGAACGGACTTTTTTAAATGTTGTGTGAAGACTTTATATTTGAGTCAGATTGCGAATTGCACATTGTTGTTGCCATTTTCAATACCTCTCATTGTGGGCGAGGTTACAATTAGCGCAATGTCCATTAGCATCCGTAAATAACATTGTCCATTATTTTAAATATTGCTGGGAGGTTACAACACACACACAAAACAAAAAACAAAAAGAAACAAAAAATTGCATTTATATCCGCTCCTCGATTGTAGATACCCCTTACACAGCTGTGTGCAATGAATGAGTGCTGGCTGGTAATTAATTGCACTCCTTGGAGGGAAATGCCATAGGAAGTAGTCTTTAAAAAGTGAATGTTTTTCGTTAAGAGACAAAAGTTACTTTAGAAAAAAAGTAATAGTGGGGCTTGTGTTGTTGAACAAAATAAGTACAATGAACATACGTTATCAGATTTGCGCAATGCA
Source organism: Schistocerca americana (assembly GCF_021461395.2). Taxonomy (NCBI): domain Eukaryota; kingdom Metazoa; phylum Arthropoda; class Insecta; order Orthoptera; family Acrididae; genus Schistocerca; species Schistocerca americana. The sequence continues at coordinate 44,509 of NW_025726469.1, read as the reverse complement.
GCGTCACACCACCTCTTGATTATAACACAATATACTATACATCGTCCCGAACCGTGACCAGAGTCGCGAGACGAGCAGAGCACGCCGCCGACGCCCGCTCAGTACAACCGTCCACCCGCTACTACTGTCGACCGACTACTACCTCTCCCGACTCGCGCTACAATATATATAACAACTGTTCCTGGCGACCCGGTGCGTGCCACTACTGTCGTCTGGCGCGGTCCAAGCGCCGACTAGCAGCGATAAAGAACTCTCTGGTCAGACAGAGATGCTGTCATGCCTCGCCATCGCTCTGGTAATGAATACATACGTGTTGCAGCGTGCGTACCACCGGAACACGCAGTGGCGGAGCCAAAGACTGTGTTGTCGAGGTCGAGTGCGAGTGGGAAGAGAGGCAGCGTCGGCACGGAGATGCAAGCGAGCGCGAGACGCACGGGGGCTGCGGCGTGGCGCGTTTGCGGTCGCGCCTTTGGTGGCAACGGCCGGGACAAGCAGCGGTGTATGGTGTGGTGCGGGGCGGACAGGGGCGGCGGTGGACGGGGAGGAGGCGGCGCGACGACGGCATGGGGGCGAAAACGGGACGGGGGACGGCGGATGTTGAGAGGCGTCACGCGCGGACAGGACACAGACACAGAGACACACAGAGTGGAAAGGGAGGGTGCGCGGTAGTAGTTGGGAATGTGCGTACCGTGCGGGATGGGAGTGGGCGAGGGAACACGGTCGTGGCCCTGTTTTGGGTGCGTGTGATGACGTCGGTGTGTTGTGGGAAGGGAAGGTGCTGTGGCGGCGGCGCGTAATGGGCGTAGGCCGAAAAGAGAAAGGAACGTGGGCAGTGTGTTGGCAAGCGTCGGTTCGACTGCGACGTTGATGGGCAGGGCAGGGCAAGGTTAATGGTGGTAGGAGTAGGCGTGTGGGCGCAAAAAATCTGCCGCTGCAGGCGGTGCCGTAACCGCCATGGCGGGAAGGAGAGAGGGCCAAAGAAAGAAAGAAAGAAGAAAAAAAAGGAGGGGGGGGGGGGGGCGAAAGTGGAGAGGCGGTGGTGTGAGAAGGGCGGGGGCGGAAGGAAGGCAGGAAGGACAAGAGGCGAGGCGACGGCTTGCTTTGTGTATCGGTCGGTCTCTGGCTATGCTTCGTTTTCTGCAGCAGGGTCGGTGCGCGGCGTGGCTCGCGGCAGTGGGAACGCCTGGTGGCTGGACGGCCAGCAATGCGGTTGGATGGGCGGCCACAGCACCGCACCTGTGCCCGAGGAGGAGACGCTGGCGGCGGGCCCTGAGGTGAGGCCGGCTCGGCTGGGGCTGTGGATGTGTAGGTGTGCGCCGCTGCTGCAACAACGAGTAAAACGCGAGAAGAAGGGATGGCGGTAGAGAGGAAAAAAAAAAAAAAGGTCGTGTTGTGTTGATGCGCAGGCAGACGCGTACAGAGGGACGAGCCCGGTCTGCAGCAGGGTGTGGCCGTGCCGAGTGCAGAGCAGCGGCGGCTCGGTTCGGTTCGGCCCGGCCCGGCGGGCCGCGCTGTTGTCGCGGACGTGAGCGCCCCCTGGCGGGTGGCCGGAGGCGGCGCGGCGTGTTGGACGTGTGGCTGGTGGCAGTGCACAATTTGCGAGTGGCTGGCGGTGTGGTGTGGCGGTTGGCGCGTCGGGCGGCGGAGAGGTATGTGTTGCGGGCGCCCTTTGCTGCGCTGCGTCGTTGCGTGTGCCGTACAGGGCGGGCGCTTGTCGACTGTGTGGGCGGTGTGGCGAATTGGCGTGAAACGGCTGCCGAGAGGTGTGTGGTAGCGAGCCGGTCGGTGGTGTCAGTGCGAAGGGGAATGTGCGTGCGTTTGGCGGTTTCGGTGTGCTTTTTGCGGCGTGAGAGTGGGAATTAGTGGGGCCGGCTGTTGTGTTGGTTCCTTGTGTCTTGTGTCGCGTAGCTTGATGGCAACGTGGAAGGACGCCGGTTTCGTTTCGAGCCTTGCGTGTGGTTGTCGACGTTGACTGGTTGGCGTGTGCCGATGCACGTGCATGTGTGGGTCGCGAGTGCGTTTTTGGCTGGCTGTGTGTGTGTGTGTGTGTGTGTTTTGGGGGGGAAGGGGGAGGCGGTGGTGAAAGTGCAGTCGTTGCCACGGGCGTCGTCGGGTGGGGCTGGGGCTGTGCGTCGTGGCGGAAAGGTGGTAGGTTGCGGGAAGCGAGCCCGTCGTTGACGGTGTCGCGTGAGTTGTGAATCGAGTGGGGCGCGGGGCGCGGGACAGGAGCAGCGTGCCGCTGCGTCGTGGTCGTCAGCAGAGGCTGTGCGTGTGCTTGTCCTTTTTGTGGGCGGTTCGTGCGAGGCGTTTTTGTTTTGTGTTGCCCTAGTTGTTAGTTTATTTTGTTTGTGTTTGTTATTTTGAGACGACGACTGGTTGGTGGCGTGCGCGCGAAGTGGCGGTGTGCGCTTCCCGTGTCGTTTGTGTTGTTTGGTTTTTTTTGTTTTTGTGTGTTTTTTTTTTTTTTTTTTTTGCACTGGGCCCCGGTGGGTGGGTGCGTGTGTGTCGATTGCCGGCTGGCGAGAGGTGCGCCATCGGCGGGGTGGGTCGCCGGCACAAGTAGAGGCGGCGGCGTTGTTGCTGTTGTTGTGTGGTGTTTGTTTTGTTCGGCTGTGTCGGCGAGCTGTGTTGCGGTGCGTGTGAATGGTGGTGCAAAAGTGCTGGCGTTGGGGCTGCGACTGCGACGGCGGCGAGCCGCGGGCGCGCCATTGATAGTGATGTTGTGAACAGCGGCTGTGTACGGTAGTGGTGTTGTTGTAGCACGACGTGCATCCGGGCCGGCGCGGAAAGCGCAGTTGCGGGCGGTTGCCCTTCGGTGCCAGCCATGTCGCGTGAGCGGCGGGTTGCTCTGGTGTCGACACGTGGTGCTCTGGGTTGTTGTGTGGTGCCCTTTGGCCGGTGGGGGTGGTTCGCGTGTGTCTCGTTCGCGCTCGGTGTCTGGTCGTGGTCGTGGTCGTGCTGCTCCCCCCGTCTGTCGGCGGTTTCCGACGTCGTCTGTACGTTTTTGTTCGTTTGCGGCGTGCCTGCCGACGTCGTCCCGTCGCGACCTTTCAACCGAAAGTGTGGCGCCCGAAGGTGAACGAACGTAACCCTGACCTCGGCGCTTTACGCTGAGCCGAGCGAACCGAACCGAACCTAACGTGTGGTGTGGCGAGGTGAGCTCAGCCTGTGAGCCCCTAACGTCTACGTAAGGTAAGCTGTCCGGCTCACGCCTCACGTTTGAACGCTTTTGTAACCTACGTTTGACGCTTCTTAACCTAGCACTGACCCCTTAACCTAACGTGTAACCTAACCTAACCTAACCTAACCTAACCTAACCTAACCTAACCTAACCTAATGAATGCTTAACCTAAGTTTGACGCTTAACCTAACCCAAGTCCCCTTAACCTAACCCACGTCCACCTAACCTAACCTAACGTAGACGTGTAAACGTAATGTGTAACGCGTAACGTGTAAGGTCGGCTGTCGTGTGTGCTTGACGGCAGATTGGGTTGGTCTGTAGATTCGGATTGCGGTTTGCCTCGGTCGAGGGGTTGGGTCGGAAGCGGCGAGGGGCGGCGGCGCCTGTTGCGCAGGCGGCGTCCGTTTGCGGCGGGCAATTGTTGAGAAACGGCTGTGAATGTTGGCGGGCGAGAGGAGGAGGACGGCGCGCGATGTGGCCCGACGGCTGCGGGCCGATCGGGAAACGGCGGGAGGGCGACGGAAGGCGATGGGGCGGCGGAGGCGCGTTTGCACGGCCGTCATCGCCGCACGCCTCGGCTTGTGTGGCTGTGGCGCCGGCCGCGCTGGCCGGGCTGCCGCGGCGACGGTGTGGGAGTTTTGCCGAAGGTTTGGCCATTGTGGCGGGTCGTCGGCTGGGGCTGTGGGGGCGGCATTTGGGCGGGGGCGGCGATTCTCGGCGGGCCGACCCAGGCTGTAGCGCGCGGTAGCTGCAGTTTGGCCGTGGTTTGCGGCGCTGCCGTGGCGACTGGTTGGCGACTGTGGTGTGGCTGTGTGTAGCCCCATCCTCGGTGGTTTGAAAGGCGCGGGCGGTTGTGGCGCAGGTTTGGGGCTGCTCCGCACAGGCTGTCGGACGTTGGGCGGTAGCAAGCGCGGGAGGCGCGGCGCGGCGGCGCGCAGAGTGGCGGCCGCTCTCTCGGCCGTCCGCGCCCGCCCGCGACACTGGCTGGGCCTTGTGATTCTCTGCTCTTGTGCTTGCGTGCCTGCCGTCCCGCTCGCTCTCGCTGTGTGTTACGCGCGTCGTCGAAATGGCAGATCAGGCGGCTACGAACGAGACTGCTGCGGCACCCGCCGCCACCGGCACTACGAAGAAGGCCAAGTCTGCGTCGTCTGCGAAGAAGCCGCGCGCCAAGCCTGCGCACCCGCGCACCTCTGAGATGGTGACGGCCGCCATCAAGAGTCTGAAGGAGCGCGGCGGGTCGTCGCTGCAGGCGATCAAGAAGTACATAGCCGCGCACTACAAGCTGGACGCGGAGAAGCTGGCGCCGTTTATCAAGAAGTACCTCAAGTCGGCCGTCGTGGCGGGCGAGCTGGTGCAGACGAAGGGGAAGGGCGCGTCCGGCTCGTTCAAGCTTGCCGGCGCCGGCGGCGGGGGGGCGGCCGAGGGCGGCAAGGCTCGTGCTGGCGGTGCCAAGAAGAAGCGCGCCGCTCCGGCCAGCAAGGAGAAGAAGGGCGCCCGTGCGGCCGGCGCAAAGAAGGCTGGTGGCGTGAAGGCGGCGACCGGTCGGAAGGCGGGCGCCGCCAAGAAGGCGTCTGCGGCGTCGGCCGCTCCCGCGGGTGCGAAGAAGGCGGCTGCGGCCAAGCCGGCCAAGGCCAAGTCGCCGTCGAAGGCGAAGAAGGCCGCCAAGGTTCCGACGAAGAAGCCGAAGGCGCCGCGCCCGAAGAAGGCGACGACGCCGTCTAAGGCGAAGGCTTCGCCCAAGAAGAAGAAGTAGAGTAGAGGAGAAAGAGATGGGAAAGGAAGGGTTTGGCGCTTGACTCCGTCGTCCCCACCCCCCGTCGTCGTCTAGTGGCGCGCAAGAGACGCGCGGCCCAAAACGGCCCTTCTCAGGGCCATCAAAGCACGTCGGGGAAGGTTTTGATTGTCGTGTTGCGTTTGGTGTGGGTGTCTGTCTGGCGTTTCTGTATGCCCGTGGGGATGCTGTTTGCGTGCCGTGGTGGTTGGATTGCGGGGGTCGGTGGCGGGTGTGGGCGGCGGTAGCGGTAAGCGGTGTTGTTGTTGTTGTTGTTGTCGTGGTTGATTGTCGCCGTGTTTGTTTTGTGGCGGCGGCCGACGGTTGGTTTTCTGTCACGTTGTTTTGTTTGAATACGTTGGTTGGCTTGCCTGCGTTCGTTCTTCTCGGATGTCTGTCTTGTCGAGTCGTGTCTGGTCTTTGTTTTGTTCCTTTGTGTGTGTGTGTGTTATGTTTTGCAACGGGGGGGCACGTTGAGATGCGGAAGGAGTCGGCGGGGATTTCGGTGGCGTGTAGAGCGAGCGAGCGCGCCTGCCTGGCCGTTGGCCGTCGGAGTGGAGTGCGGGTTTTTTTTGTTTTCGAAACGAAAGCGGCGGCCGGCCAGCCACCCGTGCGGTGTGACGTCGGCCGTTGGGTATTGTGCGCTTTGAGCGCCGGGGAGGGATGATGTGTGATTGTTGCGCGCTGCTAGCAGGCAGGCAGAGTGAGCGGGTGTGGCGGACGGACGGGAAGTGGTGGTTTTTGTTTTTGGGTTGCGGGGCGAGAGGCAGGCGACCGACAAAGTTTGCTCGCGACGGAGAGATGTTAGTGGCCCTGAAAAGGGCCGTTTTTGTTTGTGCGGTGCGGTGCCGCGGCGCGGTTTAGGCGCGCTCGCCGCGGATGCGGCGCGCGAGCTGGATGTCCTTGGGCATGATGGTGACGCGCTTGGCGTGGATTGCGCACAGGTTGGTGTCTTCGAAGAGGCCGACGAGGTAGGCCTCGCTGGCCTCCTGCAGGGCCATGACTGCGGAGCTCTGGAAGCGCAGGTCGGTCTTGAAGTCCTGGGCGATCTCGCGCACTAGGCGCTGGAATGGCAGCTTGCGGATGAGCAGCTCTGTGCTCTTCTGGTAGCGCCTGATTTCTCGCAGGGCGACGGTGCCCGGCCTGTAGCGGTGGGGCTTCTTGACGCCTCCGGTGGCGGGCGCGCTCTTCCTCGCCGCCTTGGTGGCGAGCTGTTTGCGCGGCGCCTTTCCGCCGGTGGACTTGCGGGCCGTTTGCTTTGTGCGGGCCATGGCGGTAGCGGTAGCGGTAGCGGAGCGGCGTGCGTGGAGGTTAGGTGCGGCGCGGCGTCCGGTGCTGCCTTGACAACGGGCCCGCGCGCCTCCGTGCTGCGCTTATATGCCCTCGGTTGCGCGTTGGTGGGGGGAGGGCGGGCCAGAGTCTATATAGGGGGGCGGCGGGCGCGCTGGGCGCAGACCGTAGCCGACTCGCCAGCCGCTGCAGCTGCTGTTTGTGCACGTTTTGCTTTGCCCGAGGAAGGAAGGATGACAGGCCGCGGCAAGGGAGGAAAGGGGCTCGGCAAGGGTGGCGCCAAGCGGCACCGCAAGGTGTTGCGCGACAACATCCAGGGCATCACGAAGCCCGCCATCCGCCGCCTGGCTCGCAGGGGCGGCGTGAAGCGCATCTCTGGTCTGATCTACGAGGAGACCCGCGGGGTGCTGAAGGTGTTCCTGGAGAACGTGATCCGCGACGCGGTGACGTACACTGAGCACGCCAAGCGCAAGACTGTGACGGCCATGGACGTGGTGTACGCCCTGAAGAGGCAGGGGCGCACCCTGTACGGTTTCGGCGGTTAGGCTGCGTCGCAGCGGGCGCTGGCCTTCCCGCGGCCGTGCTTGTGGGTGGGAGAGACTAGAAAACGGCCCTTTTCAGGGCCACCACACTGTTCGGAAGTTGAAAAGTGCGAAAGAGTCTGTGTTGTTGCTGCGTGTGTGCGCGCTGTGTTGTTTGTTTGTTTGTTTCTTTCTTTCCGTTTGAGCGACGTGATGTGACTGGGAGGGGAGAAGGAAAGGAAACGTGTCATGTGGCTGGCTGTGTGTGGAGCTGCTTCGTTTGTGTGTCTTTGTATCGATCGCGACGGAGATGGCGGGCGGGCTGTGTGTTGTTGTGCGAGAGGCGGTGATTATTTGCTTGCGTGGTTTGTCTCTGTGTGTTTGTTTGCGGCGGCGTTGGGGTTTCCGAGGCAAGGCGTGTGGGCATAGGCGGCCGGATCAGCTGTTTCGTTCGTGTCGACGGCCGTTGCGCGCGGGAGTGGAGGGCGGTGTGTCGACACGCCTCCCTTTAACAATGGTCATTATTGCTGCCGTTGTCGGTTTGGAAGGCGACTGCGACGGTGCAAAATGTGTGCGTGTGTGTGTGTGTTGGGCCACACGGGCTGTGTGGACGACAAGATGGCGGACGTGCGCCGGCGGCGGCTGTGCTGTGACAGTGCAAAGTTAAAACAAAACAAGGTGCGGCGAGGACGACTGAAATTTTGCTTTGGACGTAGGTTTGTGTGGTGGCCCTGAAAAGGGCCGATTGTTGTGGGCCGAGCCGGCAAAGCGCGTTGCGTGCAGGGGAGCACGCGGCGCTGCGATTGCCTGGCCTCCTTTAGGCCTTCTTCTCGGTCTTCTTTGGCAGCAGGACGGCCTGGATGTTGGGCAGGACACCACCCTGTGCGATGGTGACGCCCGACAGGAGCTTGTTGAGCTCCTCGTCGTTGCGGATGGCAAGCTGCAGGTGGCGCGGGATGATGCGCGTCTTCTTGTTGTCGCGGGCCGCGTTTCCGGCCAGCTCGAGCACCTCAGCCGCGAGGTACTCCATGACGGCGGCGAGGTAGACGGGCGCCCCGGCGCCGACGCGCTCTGCGTAGTTTCCCTTGCGCAGGAGGCGGTGGATTCTGCCGACCGGGAACTGGAGCCCAGCCCTGCTTGAGCGGGACTTTGACTTGCCCTTGACTTTGCCTCCCTTTCCGCGTCCGGACATGGCGATGGGCTAGCGACGGTGCACACGAAACGGAAACGAAAACGACCGGTGCGAGCGGCAGCGAGTCGAGCAGCGGAGTGCGTGCCGGCGCAGCCGGGGTGGGGGTGCTTTATGGGCTCGGGTGCGGCGGCCGGTTGCGCGCGCGCCCCATTGGTCGGCGGCCGCAACAGGGCGAGCTGGTAAAGGTGCGGCGGCGGCTGGCGGCGGGTGCCACTGTGTGGGGAGACGCTGACTAGAGCGGAGCGCTTGCTACTGGTGTTGCTGCTGCCGTACGTTGGTTGGAGATGCCGCCCAAGACTAGCGGGAAGGCCGCCAAGAAGGCTGGCAAGGCGCAGAAGAACATTTCGAAGGGCGACAAGAAGAAGAAGCGCAAGAGGAAGGAGAGCTATGCCATCTACATCTACAAGGTGCTGAAGCAGGTGCACCCTGACACGGGCATCTCGTCGAAGGCGATGAGCATCATGAACAGCTTCGTGAACGACATTTTCGAGCGCATTGCGGCCGAGGCTTCTCGCCTGGCGCACTACAACAAGCGCTCGACCATCACGTCCCGCGAGATCCAGACCGCTGTGCGGCTGTTGCTGCCTGGCGAGCTGGCCAAGCACGCCGTGAGCGAGGGCACGAAGGCGGTGACCAAGTACACGAGCTCCAAGTAAGGAGGTGGCTCTGGAATGGAAGGAAGGATGGAGAAGGCTCCTCCGTTGCGAGAGCGGCGAAACGGCCCTTTTCAGGGCCACCAACTTGCCTTTTGCGGGAAGGGCGGAATTGTTGTTGTTGTTGTTGTTTGTGTGGACGGCTGTGATGTATGTGTGCATTTTGATTGTGGGTGGGGGGGCGCGTCAAAGCGTGTTGCGCGGGGTACGGCCACGAGGTTGGTCGCCGTGGCGTGGAATGGTGGCACGCCTCGTTGGCGTGGTTTTTGACCCATTGGTGTTGTTGGGGTGTGTGTGTGTTTGTGTGTTACCCGTCTGCGAGGGGGGACAGTGCGATCGGCGACTTTTGTGTCACCGTAACGACGGCCGTTTGCGGGTTTGTTTTTTTGCACATCATACATGGCGAGGGTGAAATGTGAAATGTTTTTGTTTGGTTTGTTTTTGCCGCCCACTATTCCCTTTGCTGTACGCCGAGTTTGACAATGGTGCGACGTAACTGCAGCGTGGAGGTGTGTGAGTGACGTTGAAATGAACGTGCCATTAAGACGCATTGTTGTTGTATTGTACTGTACGTGTACGGCGACACGCACGATGATGTACCATTCGACTCTGATGTTTGATAGCCGTGTCTGACTGATTGCGTACGACGCACGCACACCGATGTCGTCATTCAAGATGCACGCTAGACGGCGGCGGCGGCGGCGGCGCCGGTCGTTTGTTTGGCGAATGTCTGTACACGTGTTTGTCTGTGTCCATCCGGTATGTATTTGTTTGTTTGTTTGAAAGTGTTTTGTGTGTCGGTGACGTGGTCCGATCCGTCGCCCCCTGAGTAACTGTCGATCGGCGCGATAGACCGGCGTCACGCAACTGAACCGAAGTCTTGGGCACACCCGTCATACTGTTGTACACCGTCGCGCTGAGAACGGTAACGAAAGGTTGACTCTGATCGGTCGAATGTCTGGGCAGAACGTGAGGAATGAGGCAAGAGTGCAAGGAGGGGGGGGCAAAAGAGAGAGGAAGGGAAAAAGGGGAGAAACGCATTCGTAGAGCAACGGAACGTTCCCGTGTCGGAGGCGTATTGGAGCCGCACTGAAATGCGTTTAACGGCGGCGCGGCTGCAAGTGTCTGCCGTGGTGAACGTTACCTTTGACGGCTGCATTGGGCTTTGCCTTTGCTTTCGCTTTCGCTTTCGCTTTCCCGGATGTACGTAACGTTTGTTGATATGGTTCTGAGGAAGAGTGTATGACAGTGCCGTGCCGTCCATGTTCGTGTGCCCTCCCATTGTGTGTATGCTATTGTCTGTGTACTTGAATGATGTATGTAGGTGTTAGTGGACATGTTTTACCAGTGGGGGGAAATGGATCGTCGATAGTTGCCGTCACTCTGTCACGGTCGAGATGACGCACCCTCCGTACAGAAAGGTGTCGAGAAAGTGAGTGTGTGTGTGTGTGTGTGTGTGTGTGTGTGCGTGCGTGCGTCCGTGAATTGGCAGTGTTTGGAGGTGGGCGTGCCCTGCATGTGGCCCGGAAAAGGCTGTTCGTTAGGCGGTAGTGTTGTGTGGACAGGGGAGGGGCATGCGTAACGCTGCTGGCATGGCATTTCGGGAGATGGGAGGGGGCAAACGAGGAAACGAGGAGCGGCGGCCAAAGACGGGACGGGGAGGGGCGCGGTGTGGGTGGCTTGCGCCTGTGCTCGGCGTTGTGGTTTGTGCAAAAGAGGAGGAGAAAAACAATGTGAGTTGCCAGGGAGGGGAGCGGTGTTGTGTTGTGGTTGTCGTGGTGTAGCCGCAGACGCGGCTGTCAGTGAACGTGGCGAGACGGACGGATGCGCGGAGGGGCGGGGGCGGGGGCGGCGCATTTCGCCGGTGCCGTGCCGTGCCGTGCCGTGCCTGAAAGCCGCGTGGTCGCTGTGTTGTTGGTGGCGTGGGGGCGAGGAGAGTACCGTACGGGTGTGCTTGTGCGCCGGAAATGGCACACTGCGCCCGCCCGTCTTGGAGGCTGATGGCTGTGGTGTGGAAATGGGGCGCGGTGATGTTGAAGCACAGAAAAGAAACCAAGAAAACGGAAGGCGTGATGCGGCGGTGGTGGTGAGAGCGGGAAAAACAAAACAAAAGAAAAAAAACAACAAAAAAAAAGAAGGAAAAACAACAAGAAACAAAAAAGAAAACAAAAAGTCTATCAATATTAAAATGTAAATGGAAATGGAAATGGACCCAGGTATAACCTCCCTGCACAAATAGCAGAGAGTCCGATGATAATAAAAATGTGCCAGAATGTTAACGTCCCTACAAAACAAACCCAACGATAATATTAATGAAAGAGTGAACCGTATGTAACATTGCAACAGACATAATGAAACCTGATAAATTGTATAAGGGCAGCAGCCGTTGACCTTTGGCCCTGTATTCAGAATAAAAAGAGCCAAAGATCGTTACCCCAATGAAAAAGACACTGAAACACGTATGTAACATAGTAGCGATGGCGAGACATTGTAGCATCTGTGACCAGAGAGTTTGCGCTGGACTGCGCGAGTGTTGCGAGCGGTTCTCAGTCAGTCAGTCAGTCTGTGTAGTTGAGGGCTGTACTCTGTCAGTAGTCGTCGCGTGCAGTACGCTAATAGTCGTCATGCAGAGCGGTCGGTCAGTAGTAGCAGCCGAGTGCGGTTGTGTGATGTAGGCGGTCGGCAACACTGGTCAAGATGGTGAATAAGGTATACTGTTAATTAATATAATCATTAGATAATGAGAAATTGTATTTATTGTAATTATGCTCCAACAAGTTCCCCAATAATAATTTTTATTTCAAAAGCATTTTTCAAACATTTAATCTTTTATTGAACTAAAGAGTTCGTTCCACTTCTTTGAAGAAAAATGTCACTAAAATCACAAAAAAAGAGAATATTATTATTTGCAATGCAGTTCCTCCAAGCGCTGCGCAACAACCAGAGCAGAAATGTGACATCCATTTATTCGGAGGTAAGACTTTAATTCCGATTGTTTTGCACAGGGCCAAAGACCGATATTTCGGTTTAATTGAAGTTTCTTGTCACTGAACGGACTTTTTTAAATGTTGTGTGAAGACTTTATATTTGAGTCAGATTGCGAATTGCACATTGTTGTTGCCATTTTCAATACCTCTCATTGTGGGCGAGGTTACAATTAGCGCAATGTCCATTAGCATCCGTAAATAACATTGTCCATTATTTTAAATATTGCTGGGAGGTTACAACACACACACAAAACAAAAAACAAAAAGAAACAAAAAATTGCATTTATATCCGCTCCTCGATTGTAGATACCCCTTACACAGCTGTGTGCAATGAATGAGTGCTGGCTGGTAATTAATTGCACTCCTTGGAGGGAAATGCCATAGGAAGTAGTCTTTAAAAAGTGAATGTTTTTCGTTAAGAGACAAAAGTTACTTTAGAAAAAAAGTAATAGTGGGGCTTGTGTTGTTGAACAAAATAAGTACAATGAACATACGTTATCAGATTTGCGCAATGCAGCGTCACACCACCTCTTGATTATAACACAATATACTATACATCGTCCCGAACCGTGACCAGAGTCGCGAGACGAGCAGAGCACGCCGCCGACGCCCGCTCAGTACAACCGTCCACCCGCTACTACTGTCGACCGACTACTACCTCTCCCGACTCGCGCTACAATATATATAACAACTGTTCCTGGCGACCCGGTGCGTGCCACTACTGTCGTCTGGCGCGGTCCAAGCGCCGACTAGCAGCGATAAAGAACTCTCTGGTCAGACAGAGATGCTGTCATGCCTCGCCATCGCTCTGGTAATGAATACATACGTGTTGCAGCGTGCGTACCACCGGAACACGCAGTGGCGGAGCCAAAGACTGTGTTGTCGAGGTCGAGTGCGAGTGGGAAGAGAGGCAGCGTCGGCACGGAGATGCAAGCGAGCGCGAGACGCACGGGGGCTGCGGCGTGGCGCGTTTGCGGTCGGCGCCTTTGGTGGCAACGGCCGGGACAAGCAGCGGTGTATGGTGTGGTGCGGGGCGGACAGGGGCGGCGGTGGACGGGGAGGAGGCGGCGCGACGACGGCATGGGGGCGAAAACGGGACGGGGGACGGCGGATGTTGAGAGGCGTCACGCGCGGACAGGACACAGACACAGAGACACACAGAGTGGAAAGGGAGGGTGCGCGGTAGTAGTTGGGAATGTGCGTACCGTGCGGGATGGGAGTGGGCGAGGAACACGGTCGTGGCCCCTGTTTTGGGTGCGTGTGATGACGTCGGTGTGTTGTGGGAAGGGAAGGTGCTGTGGCGGCGGCGCGTAATGGGCGTAGGCCGAAAAGAGAAAGGAACGTGGGCAGTGTGTTGGCAAGCGTCGGTTCGACTGCGACGTTGATGGGCAGGGCAGGGCAAGGTTAATGGTGGTAGGAGTAGGCGTGTGGGCGCAAAAAATCTGCCGCTGCAGGCGGTGCCGTAACCGCCATGGCGGGAAGGAGAGAGGGCCAAAGAAAGAAAGAAAGAAGAAAAAAAAGGAGGGGGGGGGGGGGCGAAAGTGGAGAGGCGGTGGTGTGAGAAGGGCGGGGGCGGAAGGAAGGCAGGAAGGACAAGAGGCGAGGCGACGGCTTGCTTTGTGTATCGGTCGGTCTCTGGCTATGCTTCGTTTTCTGCAGCAGGGTCGGTGCGCGGCGTGGCTCGCGGCAGTGGGAACGCCTGGTGGCTGGACGGCCAGCAATGCGGTTGGATGGGCGGCCACAGCACCGCACCTGTGCCCGAGGAGGAGACGCTGGCGGCGGGCCCTGAGGTGAGGCCGGCTCGGCTGGGGCTGTGGATGTGTAGGTGTGCGCCGCTGCTGCAACAACGAGTAAAACGCGAGAAGAAGGGATGGCGGTAGAGAGGAAAAAAAAAAAAAAGGTCGTGTTGTGTTGATGCGCAGGCAGACGCGTACAGAGGGACGAGCCCGGTCTGCAGCAGGGTGTGGCCGTGCCGAGTGCAGAGCAGCGGCGGCTCGGTTCGGTTCGGCCCGGCCCGGCGGGCCGCGCTGTTGTCGCGGACGTGAGCGCCCCCTGGCGGGTGGCCGGAGGCGGCGCGGCGTGTTGGACGTGTGGCTGGTGGCAGTGCACAATTTGCGAGTGGCTGGCGGTGTGGTGTGGCGGTTGGCGCGTCGGGCGGCGGAGAGGTATGTGTTGCGGGCGCCCTTTGCTGCGCTGCGTCGTTGCGTGTGCCGTACAGGGCGGGCGCTTGTCGACTGTGTGGGCGGTGTGGCGAATTGGCGTGAAACGGCTGCCGAGAGGTGTGTGGTAGCGAGCCGGTCGGTGGTGTCAGTGCGAAGGGGAATGTGCGTGCGTTTGGCGGTTTCGGTGTGCTTTTTGCGGCGTGAGAGTGGGAATTAGTGGGGCCGGCTGTTGTGTTGGTTCCTTGTGTCTTGTGTCGCGTAGCTTGATGGCAACGTGGAAGGACGCCGGTTTCGTTTCGAGCCTTGCGTGTGGTTGTCGACGTTGACTGGTTGGCGTGTGCCGATGCACGTGCATGTGTGGGTCGCGAGTGCGTTTTTGGCTGGCTGTGTGTGTGTGTGTGTGTGTGTTTTGGGGGGGAAGGGGGAGGCGGTGGTGAAAGTGCAGTCGTTGCCACGGGCGTCGTCGGGTGGGGCTGGGGCTGTGCGTCGTGGCGGAAAGGTGGTAGGTTGCGGGAAGCGAGCCCGTCGTTGACGGTGTCGCGTGAGTTGTGAATCGAGTGGGGCGCGGGGCGCGGGACAGGAGCAGCGTGCCGCTGCGTCGTGGTCGTCAGCAGAGGCTGTGCGTGTGCTTGTCCTTTTTGTGGGCGGTTCGTGCGAGGCGTTTTTGTTTTGTGTTGCCCTAGTTGTTAGTTTATTTTGTTTGTGTTTGTTATTTTGAGACGACGACTGGTTGGTGGCGTGCGCGCGAAGTGGCGGTGTGCGCTTCCCGTGTCGTTTGTGTTGTTTGGTTTTTTTGTTTTTGTGTGTTTTTTTTTTTTTTTTTTTTTGCACTGGGCCCCGGTGGGTGGGTGCGTGTGTGTCGATTGCCGGCTGGCGAGAGGTGCGCCATCGGCGGGGTGGGTCGCCGGCACAAGTAGAGGCGGCGGCGTTGTTGCTGTTGTTGTGTGGTGTTTGTTTTGTTCGGCTGTGTCGGCGAGCTGTGTTGCGGTGCGTGTGAATGGTGGTGCAAAAGTGCTGGCGTTGGGGCTGCGACTGCGACGGCGGCGAGCCGCGGGCGCGCCATTGATAGTGATGTTGTGAACAGCGGCTGTGTACGGTAGTGGTGTTGTTGTAGCACGACGTGCATCCGGGCCGGCGCGGAAAGCGCAGTTGCGGGCGGTTGCCCTTCGGTGCCAGCCATGTCGCGTGAGCGGCGGGTTGCTCTGGTGTCGACACGTGGTGCTCTGGGTTGTTGTGTGGTGCCCTTTGGCCGGTGGGGGTGGTTCGCGTGTGTCTCGTTCGCGCTCGGTGTCTGGTCGTGGTCGTGGTCGTGCTGCTCCCCCGTCTGTCGGCGGTTTCCGACGTCGTCTGTACGTTTTTGTTCGTTTGCGGCGTGCCTGCCGACGTCGTCCCGTCGCGACCTTTCAACCGAAAGTGTGGCGCCCGAAGGTGAACGAACGTAACCCTGACCTCGGCGCTTTACGCTGAGCCGAGCGAACCGAACCGAACCTAACGTGTGGTGTGGCGAGGTGAGCTCAGCCTGTGAGCCCCTAACGTCTACGTAAGGTAAGCTGTCCGGCTCACGCCTCACGTTTGAACGCTTTTGTAACCTACGTTTGACGCTTCTTAACCTAGCACTGACCCCTTAACCTAACGTGTAACCTAACCTAACCTAACCTAACCTAACCTAACCTCTGACGCCTGACGTGTTTGAATGCTTAACCTAAGTTTGACGCTTAACCTAACCCAAGTCCCCTTAACCTAACCCACGTCCACCTAACCTAACCTAACGTAGACGTGTAAACGTAATGTGTAACGCGTAACGTGTAAGGTCGGCTGTCGTGTGTGCTTGACGGCAGATTGGGTTGGTCTGTAGATTCGGATTGCGGTTTGCCTCGGTCGAGGGGTTGGGTCGGAAGCGGCGAGGGGCGGCGGCGCCTGTTGCGCAGGCGGCGTCCGTTTGCGGCGGGCAATTGTTGAGAAACGGCTGTGAATGTTGGCGGGCGAGAGGAGGAGGACGGCGCGCGATGTGGCCCGACGGCTGCGGGCCGATCGGGAAACGGCGGGAGGGCGACGGAAGGCGATGGGGCGGCGGAGGCGCGTTTGCACGGCCGTCATCGCCGCACGCCTCGGCTTGTGTGGCTGTGGCGCCGGCCGCGCTGGCCGGGCTGCCGCGGCGACGGTGTGGGAGTTTTGCCGAAGGTTTGGCCATTGTGGCGGGTCGTCGGCTGGGGCTGTGGGGGCGGCATTTGGGCGGGGGCGGCGATTCTCGGCGGGCCGACCCAGGCTGTAGCGCGCGGTAGCTGCAGTTTGGCCGTGGTTTGCGGCGCTGCCGTGGCGACTGGTTGGCGACTGTGGTGTGGCTGTGTGTAGCCCCATCCTCGGTGGTTTGAAAGGCGCGGGCGGTTGTGGCGCAGGTTTGGGGCTGCTCCGCACAGGCTGTCGGACGTTGGGCGGTAGCAAGCGCGGGAGGCGCGGCGCGGCGGCGCGCAGAGTGGCGGCCGCTCTCTCGGCCGTCCGCGCCCGCCCGCGACACTGGCTGGGCCTTGTGATTCTCTGCTCTTGTGCTTGCGTGCCTGCCGTCCCGCTCGCTCTGGCTGTGTGTTACGCGCGTCGTCGAAATGGCAGATCAGGCGGCTACGAACGAGACTGCTGCGGCACCCGCCGCCACCGGCACTACGAAGAAGGCCAAGTCTGCGTCGTCTGCGAAGAAGCCGCGCGCCAAGCCTGCGCACCCGCGCACCTCTGAGATGGTGACGGCCGCCATCAAGAGTCTGAAGGAGCGCGGCGGGTCGTCGCTGCAGGCGATCAAGAAGTACATAGCCGCGCACTACAAGCTGGACGCGGAGAAGCTGGCGCCGTTTATCAAGAAGTACCTCAAGTCGGCCGTCGTGGCGGGCGAGCTGGTGCAGACGAAGGGGAAGGGCGCGTCCGGCTCGTTCAAGCTTGCCGGCGCCGGCGGCGGGGGGGCGGCCGAGGGCGGCAAGGCTCGTGCTGGCGGTGCCAAGAAGAAGCGCGCCGCTCCGGCCAGCAAGGAGAAGAAGGGCGCCCGTGCGGCCGGCGCAAAGAAGGCTGGTGGCGTGAAGGCGGCGACCGGTCGGAAGGCGGGCGCCGCCAAGAAGGCGTCTGCGGCGTCGGCCGCTCCCGCGGGTGCGAAGAAGGCGGCTGCGGCCAAGCCGGCCAAGGCCAAGTCGCCGTCGAAGGCGAAGAAGGCCGCCAAGGTTCCGACGAAGAAGCCGAAGGCGCCGCGCCCGAAGAAGGCGACGACGCCGTCTAAGGCGAAGGCTTCGCCCAAGAAGAAGAAGTAGAGTAGAGGAGAAAGAGATGGGAAAGGAAGGGTTTGGCGCTTGACTCCGTCGTCCCCACCCCCCGTCGTCGTCTAGTGGCGCGCAAGAGACGCGCGGCCCAAAACGGCCCTTCTCAGGGCCATCAAAGCACGTCGGGGAAGGTTTTGATTGTCGTGTTGCGTTTGGTGTGGGTGTCTGTCTGGCGTTTCTGTATGCCCGTGGGGATGCTGTTTGCGTGCCGTGGTGGTTGGATTGCGGGGGTCGGTGGCGGGTGTGGGCGGCGGTAGCGGTAAGCGGTGTTGTTGTTGTTGTTGTTGTCGTGGTTGATTGTCGCCGTGTTTGTTTTGTGGCGGCGGCCGACGGTTGGTTTTCTGTCACGTTGTTTTGTTTGAATACGTTGGTTGGCTTGCCTGCGTTCGTTCTTCTCGGATGTCTGTCTTGTCGAGTCGTGTCTGGTCTTTGTTTTGTTCCTTTGTGTGTGTGTGTGTTATGTTTTGCAACGGGGGGGCACGTTGAGATGCGGAAGGAGTCGGCGGGGATTTCGGTGGCGTGTAGAGCGAGCGAGCGCGCCTGCCTGGCCGTTGGCCGTCGGAGTGGAGTGCGGGTTTTTTTTGTTTTCGAAACGAAAGCGGCGGCCGGCCAGCCACCCGTGCGGTGTGACGTCGGCCGTTGGGTATTGTGCGCTTTGAGCGCCGGGGAGGGATGATGTGTGATTGTTGCGCGCTGCTAGCAGGCAGGCAGAGTGAGCGGGTGTGGCGGACGGACGGGAAGTGGTGGTTTTTGTTTTTGGGTTGCGGGGCGAGAGGCAGGCGACCGACAAAGTTTGCTCGCGACGGAGAGATGTTAGTGGCCCTGAAAAGGGCCGTTTTTGTTTGTGCGGTGCGGTGCCGCGGCGCGGTTTAGGCGCGCTCGCCGCGGATGCGGCGCGCGAGCTGGATGTCCTTGGGCATGATGGTGACGCGCTTGGCGTGGATTGCGCACAGGTTGGTGTCTTCGAAGAGGCCGACGAGGTAGGCCTCGCTGGCCTCCTGCAGGGCCATGACTGCGGAGCTCTGGAAGCGCAGGTCGGTCTTGAAGTCCTGGGCGATCTCGCGCACTAGGCGCTGGAATGGCAGCTTGCGGATGAGCAGCTCTGTGCTCTTCTGGTAGCGCCTGATTTCTCGCAGGGCGACGGTGCCCGGCCTGTAGCGGTGGGGCTTCTTGACGCCTCCGGTGGCGGGCGCGCTCTTCCTCGCCGCCTTGGTGGCGAGCTGTTTGCGCGGCGCCTTTCCGCCGGTGGACTTGCGGGCCGTTTGCTTTGTGCGGGCCATGGCGGTAGCGGTAGCGGTAGCGGAGCGGCGTGCGTGGAGGTTAGGTGCGGCGCGGCGTCCGGTGCTGCCTTGACAACGGGCCCGCGCGCCTCCGTGCTGCGCTTATATGCCCTCGGTTGCGCGTGGTGGGGGGAGGGCGGGCCAGAGTCTATATAGGGGGGCGGCGGGCGCGCTGGGCGCAGACCGTAGCCGACTCGCCAGCCGCTGCAGCTGCTGTTTGTGCACGTTTTGCTTTGCCCGAGGAAGGAAGGATGACAGGCCGCGGCAAGGGAGGAAAGGGGCTCGGCAAGGGTGGCGCCAAGCGGCACCGCAAGGTGTTGCGCGACAACATCCAGGGCATCACGAAGCCCGCCATCCGCCGCCTGGCTCGCAGGGGCGGCGTGAAGCGCATCTCTGGTCTGATCTACGAGGAGACCCGCGGGGTGCTGAAGGTGTTCCTGGAGAACGTGATCCGCGACGCGGTGACGTACACTGAGCACGCCAAGCGCAAGACTGTGACGGCCATGGACGTGGTGTACGCCCTGAAGAGGCAGGGGCGCACCCTGTACGGTTTCGGCGGTTAGGCTGCGTCGCAGCGGGCGCTGGCCTTCCCGCGGCCGTGCTTGTGGGTGGGAGAGACTAGAAAACGGCCCTTTTCAGGGCCACCACACTGTTCGGAAGTTGAAAAGTGCGAAAGAGTCTGTGTTGTTGCTGCGTGTGTGCGCGCTGTGTTGTTTGTTTGTTTGTTTCTTTCTTTCCGTTTGAGCGACGTGATGTGACTGGGAGGGGAGAAGGAAAGGAAACGTGTCATGTGGCTGGCTGTGTGTGGAGCTGCTTCGTTTGTGTGTCTTTGTATCGATCGCGACGGAGATGGCGGGCGGGCTGTGTGTTGTTGTGCGAGAGGCGGTGATTATTTGCTTGCGTGGTTTGTCTCTGTGTGTTTGTTTGCGGCGGCGTTGGGGTTTCCGAGGCAAGGCGTGTGGGCATAGGCGGCCGGATCAGCTGTTTCGTTCGTGTCGACGGCCGTTGCGCGCGGGAGTGGAGGGCGGTGTGTCGACACGCCTCCCTTTAACAATGGTCATTATTGCTGCCGTTGTCGGTTTGGAAGGCGACTGCGACGGTGCAAAATGTGTGCGTGTGTGTGTGTGTTGGGCCACACGGGCTGTGTGGACGACAAGATGGCGGACGTGCGCCGGCGGCGGCTGTGCTGTGACAGTGCAAAGTTAAAACAAAACAAGGTGCGGCGAGGACGACTGAAATTTTGCTTTGGACGTAGGTTTGTGTGGTGGCCCTGAAAAGGGCCGATTGTTGTGGGCCGAGCCGGCAAAGCGCGTTGCGTGCAGGGGAGCACGCGGCGCTGCGATTGCCTGGCCTCCTTTAGGCCTTCTTCTCGGTCTTCTTTGGCAGCAGGACGGCCTGGATGTTGGGCAGGACACCACCCTGTGCGATGGTGACGCCCGACAGGAGCTTGTTGAGCTCCTCGTCGTTGCGGATGGCAAGCTGCAGGTGGCGCGGGATGATGCGCGTCTTCTTGTTGTCGCGGGCCGCGTTTCCGGCCAGCTCGAGCACCTCAGCCGCGAGGTACTCCATGACGGCGGCGAGGTAGACGGGCGCCCCGGCGCCGACGCGCTCTGCGTAGTTTCCCTTGCGCAGGAGGCGGTGGATTCTGCCGACCGGGAACTGGAGCCCAGCCCTGCTTGAGCGGGACTTTGACTTGCCCTTGACTTTGCCTCCCTTTCCGCGTCCGGACATGGCGATGGGCTAGCGACGGTGCACACGAAACGGAAACGAAAACGACCGGTGCGAGCGGCAGCGAGTCGAGCAGCGGAGTGCGTGCCGGCGCAGCCGGGGTGGGGGTGCTTTATGGGCTCGGGTGCGGCGGCCGGTTGCGCGCGCGCCCCATTGGTCGGCGGCCGCAACAGGGCGAGCTGGTAAAGGTGCGGCGGCGGCTGGCGGCGGGTGCCACTGTGTGGGGAGACGCTGACTAGAGCGGAGCGCTTGCTACTGGTGTTGCTGCTGCCGTACGTTGGTTGGAGATGCCGCCCAAGACTAGCGGGAAGGCCGCCAAGAAGGCTGGCAAGGCGCAGAAGAACATTTCGAAGGGCGACAAGAAGAAGAAGCGCAAGAGGAAGGAGAGCTATGCCATCTACATCTACAAGGTGCTGAAGCAGGTGCACCCTGACACGGGCATCTCGTCGAAGGCGATGAGCATCATGAACAGCTTCGTGAACGACATTTTCGAGCGCATTGCGGCCGAGGCTTCTCGCCTGGCGCACTACAACAAGCGCTCGACCATCACGTCCCGCGAGATCCAGACCGCTGTGCGGCTGTTGCTGCCTGGCGAGCTGGCCAAGCACGCCGTGAGCGAGGGCACGAAGGCGGTGACCAAGTACACGAGCTCCAAGTAAGGAGGTGGCTCTGGAATGGAAGGAAGGATGGAGAAGGCTCCTCCGTTGCGAGAGCGGCGAAACGGCCCTTTTCAGGGCCACCAACTTGCCTTTTGCGGGAAGGGCGGAATTGTTGTTGTTGTTGTTGTTTGTGTGGACGGCTGTGATGTATGTGTGCATTTTGATTGTGGGTGGGGGGGCGCGTCAAAGCGTGTTGCGCGGGGTACGGCCACGAGGTTGGTCGCCGTGGCGTGGAATGGTGGCACGCCTCGTTGGCGTGGTTTTTGACCCATTGGTGTTGTTGGGGTGTGTGTGTGTTTGTGTGTTACCCGTCTGCGAGGGGGGACAGTGCGATCGGCGACTTTTGTGTCACCGTAACGACGGCCGTTTGCGGGTTTGTTTTTTTGCACATCATACATGGCGAGGGTGAAATGTGAAATGTTTTTGTTTGGTTTGTTTTTGCCGCCCACTATTCCCTTTGCTGTACGCCGAGTTTGACAATGGTGCGACGTAACTGCAGCGTGGAGGTGTGTGAGTGACGTTGAAATGAACGTGCCATTAAGACGCATTGTTGTTGTATTGTACTGTACGTGTACGGCGACACGCACGATGATGTACCATTCGACTCTGATGTTTGATAGCCGTGTCTGACTGATTGCGTACGACGCACGCACACCGATGTCGTCATTCAAGATGCACGCTAGACGGCGGCGGCGGCGGCGGCGCCGGTCGTTTGTTTGGCGAATGTCTGTACACGTGTTTGTCTGTGTCCATCCGGTATGTATTTGTTTGTTTGTTTGAAAGTGTTTTGTGTGTCGGTGACGTGGTCCGATCCGTCGCCCCCTGAGTAACTGTCGATCGGCGCGATAGACCGGCGTCACGCAACTGAACCGAAGTCTTGGGCACACCCGTCATACTGTTGTACACCGTCGCGCTGAGAACGGTAACGAAAGGTTGACTCTGATCGGTCGAATGTCTGGGCAGAACGTGAGGAATGAGGCAAGAGTGCAAGGAGGGGGGGGCAAAAGAGAGAGGAAGGGAAAAAGGGGAGAAACGCATTCGTAGAGCAACGGAACGTTCCCGTGTCGGAGGCGTATTGGAGCCGCACTGAAATGCGTTTAACGGCGGCGCGGCTGCAAGTGTCTGCCGTGGTGAACGTTACCTTTGACGGCTGCATTGGGCTTTGCCTTTGCTTTCGCTTTCGCTTTCGCTTTCCCGGATGTACGTAACGTTTGTTGATATGGTTCTGAGGAAGAGTGTATGACAGTGCCGTGCCGTCCATGTTCGTGTGCCCTCCCATTGTGTGTATGCTATTGTCTGTGTACTTGAATGATGTATGTAGGTGTTAGTGGACATGTTTTACCAGTGGGGGGAAATGGATCGTCGATAGTTGCCGTCACTCTGTCACGGTCGAGATGACGCACCCTCCGTACAGAAAGGTGTCGAGAAAGTGAGTGTGTGTGTGTGTGTGTGTGTGTGTGTGTGCGTGCGTGCGTCCGTGAATTGGCAGTGTTTGGAGGTGGGCGTGCCCTGCATGTGGCCCGGAAAAGGCTGTTCGTTAGGCGGTAGTGTTGTGTGGACAGGGGAGGGGCATGCGTAACGCTGCTGGCATGGCATTTCGGGAGATGGGAGGGGGCAAACGAGGAAACGAGGAGCGGCGGCCAAAGACGGGACGGGGAGGGGCGCGGTGTGGGTGGCTTGCGCCTGTGCTCGGCGTTGTGGTTTGTGCAAAAGAGGAGGAGAAAAACAATGTGAGTTGCCAGGGAGGGGAGCGGTGTTGTGTTGTGGTTGTCGTGGTGTAGCCGCAGACGCGGCTGTCAGTGAACGTGGCGAGACGGACGGATGCGCGGAGGGGCGGGGGCGGGGGCGGCGCATTTCGCCGGTGCCGTGCCGTGCCGTGCCGTGCCTGAAAGCCGCGTGGTCGCTGTGTTGTTGGTGGCGTGGGGGCGAGGAGAGTACCGTACGGGTGTGCTTGTGCGCCGGAAATGGCACACTGCGCCCGCCCGTCTTGGAGGCTGATGGCTGTGGTGTGGAAATGGGGCGCGGTGATGTTGAAGCACAGAAAAGAAACCAAGAAAACGGAAGGCGTGATGCGGCGGTGGTGGTGAGAGCGGGAAAAACAAAACAAAAGAAAAAAAACAACAAAAAAAAAGAAGGAAAAACAACAAGAAACAAAAAAGAAAACAAAAAGTCTATCAATATTAAAATGTAAATGGAAATGGAAATGGACCCAGGTATAACCTCCCTGCACAAATAGCAGAGAGTCCGATGATAATAAAAATGTGCCAGAATGTTAACGTCCCTACAAAACAAACCCAACGATAATATTAATGAAAGAGTGAACCGTATGTAACATTGCAACAGACATAATGAAACCTGATAAATTGTATAAGGGCAGCAGCCGTTGACCTTTGGCCCTGTATTCAGAATAAAAAGAGCCAAAGATCGTTACCCCAATGAAAAAGACACTGAAACACGTATGTAACATAGTAGCGATGGCGAGACATTGTAGCATCTGTGACCAGAGAGTTTGCGCTGGACTGCGCGAGTGTTGCGAGCGGTTCTCAGTCAGTCAGTCAGTCTGTGTAGTTGAGGGCTGTACTCTGTCAGTAGTCGTCGCGTGCAGTACGCTAATAGTCGTCATGCAGAGCGGTCGGTCAGTAGTAGCAGCCGAGTGCGGTTGTGTGATGTAGGCGGTCGGCAACACTGGTCAAGATGGTGAATAAGGTATACTGTTAATTAATATAATCATTAGATAATGAGAAATTGTATTTATTGTAATTATGCTCCAACAAGTTCCCCAATAATAATTTTTATTTCAAAAGCATTTTTCAAACATTTAATCTTTTATTGAACTAAAGAGTTCGTTCCACTTCTTTGAAGAAAAATGTCACTAAAATCACAAAAAAAGAGAATATTATTATTTGCAATGCAGTTCCTCCAAGCGCTGCGCAACAACCAGAGCAGAAATGTGACATCCATTTATTCGGAGGTAAGACTTTAATTCCGATTGTTTTGCACAGGGCCAAAGACCGATATTTCGGTTTAATTGAAGTTTCTTGTCACTGAACGGACTTTTTTAAATGTTGTGTGAAGACTTTATATTTGAGTCAGATTGCGAATTGCACATTGTTGTTGCCATTTTCAATACCTCTCATTGTGGGCGAGGTTACAATTAGCGCAATGTCCATTAGCATCCGTAAATAACATTGTCCATTATTTTAAATATTGCTGGGAGGTTACAACACACACACAAAACAAAAAACAAAAAGAAACAAAAAATTGCATTTATATCCGCTCCTCGATTGTAGATACCCCTTACACAGCTGTGTGCAATGAATGAGTGCTGGCTGGTAATTAATTGCACTCCTTGGAGGGAAATGCCATAGGAAGTAGTCTTTAAAAAGTGAATGTTTTTCGTTAAGAGACAAAAGTTACTTTAGAAAAAAAGTAATAGTGGGGCTTGTGTTGTTGAACAAAATAAGTACAATGAACATACGTTATCAGATTTGCGCAATGCAGCGTCACACCACCTCTTGATTATAACACAATATACTATACATCGTCCCGAACCGTGACCAGAGTCGCGAGACGAGCAGAGCACGCCGCCGACGCCCGCTCAGTACAACCGTCCACCCGCTACTACTGTCGACCGACTACTACCTCTCCCGACTCGCGCTACAATATATATAACAACTGTTCCTGGCGACCCGGTGCGTGCCACTACTGTCGTCTGGCGCGGTCCAAGCGCCGACTAGCAGCGATAAAGAACTCTCTGGTCAGACAGAGATGCTGTCATGCCTCGCCATCGCTCTGGTAATGAATACATACGTGTTGCAGCGTGCGTACCACCGGAACACGCAGTGGCGGAGCCAAAGACTGTGTTGTCGAGGTCGAGTGCGAGTGGGAAGAGAGGCAGCGTCGGCACGGAGATGCAAGCGAGCGCGAGACGCACGGGGGCTGCGGCGTGGCGCGTTTGCGGTCGGCGCCTTTGGTGGCAACGGCCGGGACAAGCAGCGGTGTATGGTGTGGTGCGGGGCGGACAGGGGCGGCGG
Source organism: Schistocerca americana (assembly GCF_021461395.2). Classification (NCBI taxonomy): domain Eukaryota; kingdom Metazoa; phylum Arthropoda; class Insecta; order Orthoptera; family Acrididae; genus Schistocerca; species Schistocerca americana. The sequence continues at coordinate 19,755 of NW_025726469.1, read as the reverse complement.
TGGACGGGGAGGAGGCGGCGCGACGACGGCATGGGGGCGAAAACGGGACGGGGGACGGCGGATGTTGAGAGGCGTCACGCGCGGACAGGACACAGACACAGAGACACACAGAGTGGAAAGGGAGGGTGCGCGGTAGTAGTTGGGAATGTGCGTACCGTGCGGGATGGGAGTGGGCGAGGAACACGGTCGTGGCCCCTGTTTTGGGTGCGTGTGATGACGTCGGTGTGTTGTGGGAAGGGAAGGTGCTGTGGCGGCGGCGCGTAATGGGCGTAGGCCGAAAAGAGAAAGGAACGTGGGCAGTGTGTTGGCAAGCGTCGGTTCGACTGCGACGTTGATGGGCAGGGCAGGGCAAGGTTAATGGTGGTAGGAGTAGGCGTGTGGGCGCAAAAAATCTGCCGCTGCAGGCGGTGCCGTAACCGCCATGGCGGGAAGGAGAGAGGGCCAAAGAAAGAAAGAAAGAAGAAAAAAAAGGAGGGGGGGGGGGGCGAAAGTGGAGAGGCGGTGGTGTGAGAAGGGCGGGGGCGGAAGGAAGGCAGGAAGGACAAGAGGCGAGGCGACGGCTTGCTTTGTGTATCGGTCGGTCTCTGGCTATGCTTCGTTTTCTGCAGCAGGGTCGGTGCGCGGCGTGGCTCGCGGCAGTGGGAACGCCTGGTGGCTGGACGGCCAGCAATGCGGTTGGATGGGCGGCCACAGCACCGCACCTGTGCCCGAGGAGGAGACGCTGGCGGCGGGCCCTGAGGTGAGGCCGGCTCGGCTGGGGCTGTGGATGTGTAGGTGTGCGCCGCTGCTGCAACAACGAGTAAAACGCGAGAAGAAGGGATGGCGGTAGAGAGGAAAAAAAAAAAAAAGGTCGTGTTGTGTTGATGCGCAGGCAGACGCGTACAGAGGGACGAGCCCGGTCTGCAGCAGGGTGTGGCCGTGCCGAGTGCAGAGCAGCGGCGGCTCGGTTCGGTTCGGCCCGGCCCGGCGGGCCGCGCTGTTGTCGCGGACGTGAGCGCCCCCTGGCGGGTGGCCGGAGGCGGCGCGGCGTGTTGGACGTGTGGCTGGTGGCAGTGCACAATTTGCGAGTGGCTGGCGGTGTGGTGTGGCGGTTGGCGCGTCGGGCGGCGGAGAGGTATGTGTTGCGGGCGCCCTTTGCTGCGCTGCGTCGTTGCGTGTGCCGTACAGGGCGGGCGCTTGTCGACTGTGTGGGCGGTGTGGCGAATTGGCGTGAAACGGCTGCCGAGAGGTGTGTGGTAGCGAGCCGGTCGGTGGTGTCAGTGCGAAGGGGAATGTGCGTGCGTTTGGCGGTTTCGGTGTGCTTTTTGCGGCGTGAGAGTGGGAATTAGTGGGGCCGGCTGTTGTGTTGGTTCCTTGTGTCTTGTGTCGCGTAGCTTGATGGCAACGTGGAAGGACGCCGGTTTCGTTTCGAGCCTTGCGTGTGGTTGTCGACGTTGACTGGTTGGCGTGTGCCGATGCACGTGCATGTGTGGGTCGCGAGTGCGTTTTTGGCTGGCTGTGTGTGTGTGTGTGTGTGTGTTTTGGGGGGGAAGGGGGAGGCGGTGGTGAAAGTGCAGTCGTTGCCACGGGCGTCGTCGGGTGGGGCTGGGGCTGTGCGTCGTGGCGGAAAGGTGGTAGGTTGCGGGAAGCGAGCCCGTCGTTGACGGTGTCGCGTGAGTTGTGAATCGAGTGGGGCGCGGGGCGCGGGACAGGAGCAGCGTGCCGCTGCGTCGTGGTCGTCAGCAGAGGCTGTGCGTGTGCTTGTCCTTTTTGTGGGCGGTTCGTGCGAGGCGTTTTTGTTTTGTGTTGCCCTAGTTGTTAGTTTATTTTGTTTGTGTTTGTTATTTTGAGACGACGACTGGTTGGTGGCGTGCGCGCGAAGTGGCGGTGTGCGCTTCCCGTGTCGTTTGTGTTGTTTGGTTTTTTTGTTTTTGTGTGTTTTTTTTTTTTTTTTTTTTTGCACTGGGCCCCGGTGGGTGGGTGCGTGTGTGTCGATTGCCGGCTGGCGAGAGGTGCGCCATCGGCGGGGTGGGTCGCCGGCACAAGTAGAGGCGGCGGCGTTGTTGCTGTTGTTGTGTGGTGTTTGTTTTGTTCGGCTGTGTCGGCGAGCTGTGTTGCGGTGCGTGTGAATGGTGGTGCAAAAGTGCTGGCGTTGGGGCTGCGACTGCGACGGCGGCGAGCCGCGGGCGCGCCATTGATAGTGATGTTGTGAACAGCGGCTGTGTACGGTAGTGGTGTTGTTGTAGCACGACGTGCATCCGGGCCGGCGCGGAAAGCGCAGTTGCGGGCGGTTGCCCTTCGGTGCCAGCCATGTCGCGTGAGCGGCGGGTTGCTCTGGTGTCGACACGTGGTGCTCTGGGTTGTTGTGTGGTGCCCTTTGGCCGGTGGGGGTGGTTCGCGTGTGTCTCGTTCGCGCTCGGTGTCTGGTCGTGGTCGTGGTCGTGCTGCTCCCCCGTCTGTCGGCGGTTTCCGACGTCGTCTGTACGTTTTTGTTCGTTTGCGGCGTGCCTGCCGACGTCGTCCCGTCGCGACCTTTCAACCGAAAGTGTGGCGCCCGAAGGTGAACGAACGTAACCCTGACCTCGGCGCTTTACGCTGAGCCGAGCGAACCGAACCGAACCTAACGTGTGGTGTGGCGAGGTGAGCTCAGCCTGTGAGCCCCTAACGTCTACGTAAGGTAAGCTGTCCGGCTCACGCCTCACGTTTGAACGCTTTTGTAACCTACGTTTGACGCTTCTTAACCTAGCACTGACCCCTTAACCTAACGTGTAACCTAACCTAACCTAACCTAACCTAACCTAACCTCTGACGCCTGACGTGTTTGAATGCTTAACCTAAGTTTGACGCTTAACCTAACCCAAGTCCCCTTAACCTAACCCACGTCCACCTAACCTAACCTAACGTAGACGTGTAAACGTAATGTGTAACGCGTAACGTGTAAGGTCGGCTGTCGTGTGTGCTTGACGGCAGATTGGGTTGGTCTGTAGATTCGGATTGCGGTTTGCCTCGGTCGAGGGGTTGGGTCGGAAGCGGCGAGGGGCGGCGGCGCCTGTTGCGCAGGCGGCGTCCGTTTGCGGCGGGCAATTGTTGAGAAACGGCTGTGAATGTTGGCGGGCGAGAGGAGGAGGACGGCGCGCGATGTGGCCCGACGGCTGCGGGCCGATCGGGAAACGGCGGGAGGGCGACGGAAGGCGATGGGGCGGCGGAGGCGCGTTTGCACGGCCGTCATCGCCGCACGCCTCGGCTTGTGTGGCTGTGGCGCCGGCCGCGCTGGCCGGGCTGCCGCGGCGACGGTGTGGGAGTTTTGCCGAAGGTTTGGCCATTGTGGCGGGTCGTCGGCTGGGGCTGTGGGGGCGGCATTTGGGCGGGGGCGGCGATTCTCGGCGGGCCGACCCAGGCTGTAGCGCGCGGTAGCTGCAGTTTGGCCGTGGTTTGCGGCGCTGCCGTGGCGACTGGTTGGCGACTGTGGTGTGGCTGTGTGTAGCCCCATCCTCGGTGGTTTGAAAGGCGCGGGCGGTTGTGGCGCAGGTTTGGGGCTGCTCCGCACAGGCTGTCGGACGTTGGGCGGTAGCAAGCGCGGGAGGCGCGGCGCGGCGGCGCGCAGAGTGGCGGCCGCTCTCTCGGCCGTCCGCGCCCGCCCGCGACACTGGCTGGGCCTTGTGATTCTCTGCTCTTGTTGTTAGCGAGCCGAATGCAAAGGCCAACTGCCTGGCCGATGCGTTCGCCGCTAATTTCACTCCGATGGAGGACCCAGTCGACGCAGCGCACATTCGACTCGTCAGGGATCGTCTTCCCCGCTACCTTGCGGCGAGAGACCCAGACGACCACATCACGCCGATAGCCGTCGACGAGGTGAAACTGCTGCTGCGTCACCTTCAAGGTCGCAAAGCCGCGGGTCCAGACATGGTGACAAATTCGCTCCTCAGGCAACTCCCAGAAGAAGCAGTGGCCAAACTTACAGAACTCTTCAACGAAGTGCTTCGTACTGAAGAGTTTCCGCAAATCTGGAAGCACGCAGAAATAGTGGCCCTACCAAAACCAGGGAAGGACGCGCGGATGGCAAAAAACTACCGTCCGATTAGCTTGCTGCCGGCGCTATCCAAACTTTTTGAGCGGCTATACATGACGCGCCTCCTGCGTCATATCACCGACGAACAAATTCTGCCTGATGAGCAATTTGGGTTCCGGCGAGGACACTCTGCCACACACCAAGTCCTACGGCTGACTGAGGAAGCGTTCGGAGCAGTTGACCGACGCGAGTATTTCGGTGCTCTTATGCTCGACGTGTCACGCGCCTTTGACTCGGTGTGGCACGAAGGCCTCCTGTACAAGTTGCTTGTACTGGGGGTACCCGTGTCACACGTGAGTCTCCTGCAGACTTACCTGCGGGACAGGACGTTCCACGTTCGGGCAGACAGTGGAATCTCCACGGAGCGCCGGGTACTCGCGGGTGTACCGCAAGGCTCGGTCATCGGCCCGACGCTTTACTCGGTCTACACAGCGGACCTCCCACGCACAGGTGCAGTGAACAACGCCCTGTACGCGGACGATACCGCCGTCTACGGCCGCAGCAGATGCCCCCGAGCTCTACAACGGCGTCTGCAAGCGGCAACCGCGGCGCTAGAAGAATGGGCCACGAAATGGCGTCTGGCTTATAATCCCGAGAAAAGCCAGGCGATCATCATCGCGCTCAGGCATGTTCCGGCAGACCTCGAGCAGCTGACAGTCCGCGGAAGACCCGTACCGTGGAACAACAGTGCCAAGTATCTTGGCGTCACGCTAGACAAGCGTCTAACGTGGCGCCAACACATCGAAGAAGTGAGGAGGAAGGCACTGGGTAGACTGCGCATGTTGTACCCGGTCATCAACCCCACATCATCGCTACCAGCAGACTTAGGTCTCACCTTGTACAAAGCCACCATCAGCCCGCTGTTTGATTATGCAGCGGTGGTGTGGGGCAACGCAGCCGAGACCAACATCCGCCGTCTACAAATGGTCCAAAACAGGGCCCTCAGAACGGTGCTGCATCTTCCGTGGGACTTCAACACCGCGGAACTACACCACGTCGCAGGAGTTCCCTTACTCAGACAGCGGTTCCAACTTGCTGCCCAAGACTTCTACGAGAAGGTCGAAGTATCGCGTAACCCTAAGGTACGCGATCTCGGCCATCGACCACACTGGCGCGCCACGCTGCGCTGGCCAGATCTCCTTCGCCTGCAACAATAGTGCCGCGAAGTGAAGACTTTCCTCATGTGATGTTCCAGTGCAGAACAAGACTAAAACCTCACAAAGACTTATACTAACATGGTGCACCCTATTTATGGAAGAAAGAGCGTCAAGTACGCTGAAAACTTCCTCACAAGTGTTAACGCAGAAATGCGTCACACACACACTTATGCACACGCATTCTCTGCTCTTGTGCTTGCGTGCCTGCCGTCCCGCTCGCTCTCGCTGTGTGTTACGCGCGTCGTCGAAATGGCAGATCAGGCGGCTACGAACGAGACTGCTGCGGCACCCGCCGCCACCGGCACTACGAAGAAGGCCAAGTCTGCGTCGTCTGCGAAGAAGCCGCGCGCCAAGCCTGCGCACCCGCGCACCTCTGAGATGGTGACGGCCGCCATCAAGAGTCTGAAGGAGCGCGGCGGGTCGTCGCTGCAGGCGATCAAGAAGTACATAGCCGCGCACTACAAGCTGGACGCGGAGAAGCTGGCGCCGTTTATCAAGAAGTACCTCAAGTCGGCCGTCGTGGCGGGCGAGCTGGTGCAGACGAAGGGGAAGGGCGCGTCCGGCTCGTTCAAGCTTGCCGGCGCCGGCGGCGGGGGGGCGGCCGAGGGCGGCAAGGCTCGTGCTGGCGGTGCCAAGAAGAAGCGCGCCGCTCCGGCCAGCAAGGAGAAGAAGGGCGCCCGTGCGGCCGGCGCAAAGAAGGCTGGTGGCGTGAAGGCGGCGACCGGTCGGAAGGCGGGCGCCGCCAAGAAGGCGTCTGCGGCGTCGGCCGCTCCCGCGGGTGCGAAGAAGGCGGCTGCGGCCAAGCCGGCCAAGGCCAAGTCGCCGTCGAAGGCGAAGAAGGCCGCCAAGGTTCCGACGAAGAAGCCGAAGGCGCCGCGCCCGAAGAAGGCGACGACGCCGTCTAAGGCGAAGGCTTCGCCCAAGAAGAAGAAGTAGAGTAGAGGAGAAAGAGATGGGAAAGGAAGGGTTTGGCGCTTGACTCCGTCGTCCCCACCCCCCGTCGTCGTCTAGTGGCGCGCAAGAGACGCGCGGCCCAAAACGGCCCTTCTCAGGGCCATCAAAGCACGTCGGGGAAGGTTTTGATTGTCGTGTTGCGTTTGGTGTGGGTGTCTGTCTGGCGTTTCTGTATGCCCGTGGGGATGCTGTTTGCGTGCCGTGGTGGTTGGATTGCGGGGGTCGGTGGCGGGTGTGGGCGGCGGTAGCGGTAAGCGGTGTTGTTGTTGTTGTTGTTGTCGTGGTTGATTGTCGCCGTGTTTGTTTTGTGGCGGCGGCCGACGGTTGGTTTTCTGTCACGTTGTTTTGTTTGAATACGTTGGTTGGCTTGCCTGCGTTCGTTCTTCTCGGATGTCTGTCTTGTCGAGTCGTGTCTGGTCTTTGTTTTGTTCCTTTGTGTGTGTGTGTGTTATGTTTTGCAACGGGGGGGCACGTTGAGATGCGGAAGGAGTCGGCGGGGATTTCGGTGGCGTGTAGAGCGAGCGAGCGCGCCTGCCTGGCCGTTGGCCGTCGGAGTGGAGTGCGGGTTTTTTTTGTTTTCGAAACGAAAGCGGCGGCCGGCCAGCCACCCGTGCGGTGTGACGTCGGCCGTTGGGTATTGTGCGCTTTGAGCGCCGGGGAGGGATGATGTGTGATTGTTGCGCGCTGCTAGCAGGCAGGCAGAGTGAGCGGGTGTGGCGGACGGACGGGAAGTGGTGGTTTTTGTTTTTGGGTTGCGGGGCGAGAGGCAGGCGACCGACAAAGTTTGCTCGCGACGGAGAGATGTTAGTGGCCCTGAAAAGGGCCGTTTTTGTTTGTGCGGTGCGGTGCCGCGGCGCGGTTTAGGCGCGCTCGCCGCGGATGCGGCGCGCGAGCTGGATGTCCTTGGGCATGATGGTGACGCGCTTGGCGTGGATTGCGCACAGGTTGGTGTCTTCGAAGAGGCCGACGAGGTAGGCCTCGCTGGCCTCCTGCAGGGCCATGACTGCGGAGCTCTGGAAGCGCAGGTCGGTCTTGAAGTCCTGGGCGATCTCGCGCACTAGGCGCTGGAATGGCAGCTTGCGGATGAGCAGCTCTGTGCTCTTCTGGTAGCGCCTGATTTCTCGCAGGGCGACGGTGCCCGGCCTGTAGCGGTGGGGCTTCTTGACGCCTCCGGTGGCGGGCGCGCTCTTCCTCGCCGCCTTGGTGGCGAGCTGTTTGCGCGGCGCCTTTCCGCCGGTGGACTTGCGGGCCGTTTGCTTTGTGCGGGCCATGGCGGTAGCGGTAGCGGTAGCGGAGCGGCGTGCGTGGAGGTTAGGTGCGGCGCGGCGTCCGGTGCTGCCTTGACAACGGGCCCGCGCGCCTCCGTGCTGCGCTTATATGCCCTCGGTTGCGCGTGGTGGGGGGAGGGCGGGCCAGAGTCTATATAGGGGGGCGGCGGGCGCGCTGGGCGCAGACCGTAGCCGACTCGCCAGCCGCTGCAGCTGCTGTTTGTGCACGTTTTGCTTTGCCCGAGGAAGGAAGGATGACAGGCCGCGGCAAGGGAGGAAAGGGGCTCGGCAAGGGTGGCGCCAAGCGGCACCGCAAGGTGTTGCGCGACAACATCCAGGGCATCACGAAGCCCGCCATCCGCCGCCTGGCTCGCAGGGGCGGCGTGAAGCGCATCTCTGGTCTGATCTACGAGGAGACCCGCGGGGTGCTGAAGGTGTTCCTGGAGAACGTGATCCGCGACGCGGTGACGTACACTGAGCACGCCAAGCGCAAGACTGTGACGGCCATGGACGTGGTGTACGCCCTGAAGAGGCAGGGGCGCACCCTGTACGGTTTCGGCGGTTAGGCTGCGTCGCAGCGGGCGCTGGCCTTCCCGCGGCCGTGCTTGTGGGTGGGAGAGACTAGAAAACGGCCCTTTTCAGGGCCACCACACTGTTCGGAAGTTGAAAAGTGCGAAAGAGTCTGTGTTGTTGCTGCGTGTGTGCGCGCTGTGTTGTTTGTTTGTTTGTTTCTTTCTTTCCGTTTGAGCGACGTGATGTGACTGGGAGGGGAGAAGGAAAGGAAACGTGTCATGTGGCTGGCTGTGTGTGGAGCTGCTTCGTTTGTGTGTCTTTGTATCGATCGCGACGGAGATGGCGGGCGGGCTGTGTGTTGTTGTGCGAGAGGCGGTGATTATTTGCTTGCGTGGTTTGTCTCTGTGTGTTTGTTTGCGGCGGCGTTGGGGTTTCCGAGGCAAGGCGTGTGGGCATAGGCGGCCGGATCAGCTGTTTCGTTCGTGTCGACGGCCGTTGCGCGCGGGAGTGGAGGGCGGTGTGTCGACACGCCTCCCTTTAACAATGGTCATTATTGCTGCCGTTGTCGGTTTGGAAGGCGACTGCGACGGTGCAAAATGTGTGCGTGTGTGTGTGTGTTGGGCCACACGGGCTGTGTGGACGACAAGATGGCGGACGTGCGCCGGCGGCGGCTGTGCTGTGACAGTGCAAAGTTAAAACAAAACAAGGTGCGGCGAGGACGACTGAAATTTTGCTTTGGACGTAGGTTTGTGTGGTGGCCCTGAAAAGGGCCGATTGTTGTGGGCCGAGCCGGCAAAGCGCGTTGCGTGCAGGGGAGCACGCGGCGCTGCGATTGCCTGGCCTCCTTTAGGCCTTCTTCTCGGTCTTCTTTGGCAGCAGGACGGCCTGGATGTTGGGCAGGACACCACCCTGTGCGATGGTGACGCCCGACAGGAGCTTGTTGAGCTCCTCGTCGTTGCGGATGGCAAGCTGCAGGTGGCGCGGGATGATGCGCGTCTTCTTGTTGTCGCGGGCCGCGTTTCCGGCCAGCTCGAGCACCTCAGCCGCGAGGTACTCCATGACGGCGGCGAGGTAGACGGGCGCCCCGGCGCCGACGCGCTCTGCGTAGTTTCCCTTGCGCAGGAGGCGGTGGATTCTGCCGACCGGGAACTGGAGCCCAGCCCTGCTTGAGCGGGACTTTGACTTGCCCTTGACTTTGCCTCCCTTTCCGCGTCCGGACATGGCGATGGGCTAGCGACGGTGCACACGAAACGGAAACGAAAACGACCGGTGCGAGCGGCAGCGAGTCGAGCAGCGGAGTGCGTGCCGGCGCAGCCGGGGTGGGGGTGCTTTATGGGCTCGGGTGCGGCGGCCGGTTGCGCGCGCGCCCCATTGGTCGGCGGCCGCAACAGGGCGAGCTGGTAAAGGTGCGGCGGCGGCTGGCGGCGGGTGCCACTGTGTGGGGAGACGCTGACTAGAGCGGAGCGCTTGCTACTGGTGTTGCTGCTGCCGTACGTTGGTTGGAGATGCCGCCCAAGACTAGCGGGAAGGCCGCCAAGAAGGCTGGCAAGGCGCAGAAGAACATTTCGAAGGGCGACAAGAAGAAGAAGCGCAAGAGGAAGGAGAGCTATGCCATCTACATCTACAAGGTGCTGAAGCAGGTGCACCCTGACACGGGCATCTCGTCGAAGGCGATGAGCATCATGAACAGCTTCGTGAACGACATTTTCGAGCGCATTGCGGCCGAGGCTTCTCGCCTGGCGCACTACAACAAGCGCTCGACCATCACGTCCCGCGAGATCCAGACCGCTGTGCGGCTGTTGCTGCCTGGCGAGCTGGCCAAGCACGCCGTGAGCGAGGGCACGAAGGCGGTGACCAAGTACACGAGCTCCAAGTAAGGAGGTGGCTCTGGAATGGAAGGAAGGATGGAGAAGGCTCCTCCGTTGCGAGAGCGGCGAAACGGCCCTTTTCAGGGCCACCAACTTGCCTTTTGCGGGAAGGGCGGAATTGTTGTTGTTGTTGTTGTTTGTGTGGACGGCTGTGATGTATGTGTGCATTTTGATTGTGGGTGGGGGGGCGCGTCAAAGCGTGTTGCGCGGGGTACGGCCACGAGGTTGGTCGCCGTGGCGTGGAATGGTGGCACGCCTCGTTGGCGTGGTTTTTGACCCATTGGTGTTGTTGGGGTGTGTGTGTGTTTGTGTGTTACCCGTCTGCGAGGGGGGACAGTGCGATCGGCGACTTTTGTGTCACCGTAACGACGGCCGTTTGCGGGTTTGTTTTTTTGCACATCATACATGGCGAGGGTGAAATGTGAAATGTTTTTGTTTGGTTTGTTTTTGCCGCCCACTATTCCCTTTGCTGTACGCCGAGTTTGACAATGGTGCGACGTAACTGCAGCGTGGAGGTGTGTGAGTGACGTTGAAATGAACGTGCCATTAAGACGCATTGTTGTTGTATTGTACTGTACGTGTACGGCGACACGCACGATGATGTACCATTCGACTCTGATGTTTGATAGCCGTGTCTGACTGATTGCGTACGACGCACGCACACCGATGTCGTCATTCAAGATGCACGCTAGACGGCGGCGGCGGCGGCGGCGCCGGTCGTTTGTTTGGCGAATGTCTGTACACGTGTTTGTCTGTGTCCATCCGGTATGTATTTGTTTGTTTGTTTGAAAGTGTTTTGTGTGTCGGTGACGTGGTCCGATCCGTCGCCCCCTGAGTAACTGTCGATCGGCGCGATAGACCGGCGTCACGCAACTGAACCGAAGTCTTGGGCACACCCGTCATACTGTTGTACACCGTCGCGCTGAGAACGGTAACGAAAGGTTGACTCTGATCGGTCGAATGTCTGGGCAGAACGTGAGGAATGAGGCAAGAGTGCAAGGAGGGGGGGGCAAAAGAGAGAGGAAGGGAAAAAGGGGAGAAACGCATTCGTAGAGCAACGGAACGTTCCCGTGTCGGAGGCGTATTGGAGCCGCACTGAAATGCGTTTAACGGCGGCGCGGCTGCAAGTGTCTGCCGTGGTGAACGTTACCTTTGACGGCTGCATTGGGCTTTGCCTTTGCTTTCGCTTTCGCTTTCGCTTTCCCGGATGTACGTAACGTTTGTTGATATGGTTCTGAGGAAGAGTGTATGACAGTGCCGTGCCGTCCATGTTCGTGTGCCCTCCCATTGTGTGTATGCTATTGTCTGTGTACTTGAATGATGTATGTAGGTGTTAGTGGACATGTTTTACCAGTGGGGGGAAATGGATCGTCGATAGTTGCCGTCACTCTGTCACGGTCGAGATGACGCACCCTCCGTACAGAAAGGTGTCGAGAAAGTGAGTGTGTGTGTGTGTGTGTGTGTGTGTGTGTGCGTGCGTGCGTCCGTGAATTGGCAGTGTTTGGAGGTGGGCGTGCCCTGCATGTGGCCCGGAAAAGGCTGTTCGTTAGGCGGTAGTGTTGTGTGGACAGGGGAGGGGCATGCGTAACGCTGCTGGCATGGCATTTCGGGAGATGGGAGGGGGCAAACGAGGAAACGAGGAGCGGCGGCCAAAGACGGGACGGGGAGGGGCGCGGTGTGGGTGGCTTGCGCCTGTGCTCGGCGTTGTGGTTTGTGCAAAAGAGGAGGAGAAAAACAATGTGAGTTGCCAGGGAGGGGAGCGGTGTTGTGTTGTGGTTGTCGTGGTGTAGCCGCAGACGCGGCTGTCAGTGAACGTGGCGAGACGGACGGATGCGCGGAGGGGCGGGGGCGGGGGCGGCGCATTTCGCCGGTGCCGTGCCGTGCCGTGCCGTGCCTGAAAGCCGCGTGGTCGCTGTGTTGTTGGTGGCGTGGGGGCGAGGAGAGTACCGTACGGGTGTGCTTGTGCGCCGGAAATGGCACACTGCGCCCGCCCGTCTTGGAGGCTGATGGCTGTGGTGTGGAAATGGGGCGCGGTGATGTTGAAGCACAGAAAAGAAACCAAGAAAACGGAAGGCGTGATGCGGCGGTGGTGGTGAGAGCGGGAAAAACAAAACAAAAGAAAAAAAACAACAAAAAAAAGAAGGAAAAACAACAAGAAACAAAAAAGAAAACAAAAAGTCTATCAATATTAAAATGTAAATGGAAATGGAAATGGACCCAGGTATAACCTCCCTGCACAAATAGCAGAGAGTCCGATGATAATAAAAATGTGCCAGAATGTTAACGTCCCTACAAAACAAACCCAACGATAATATTAATGAAAGAGTGAACCGTATGTAACATTGCAACAGACATAATGAAACCTGATAAATTGTATAAGGGCAGCAGCCGTTGACCTTTGGCCCTGTATTCAGAATAAAAAGAGCCAAAGATCGTTACCCCAATGAAAAAGACACTGAAACACGTATGTAACATAGTAGCGATGGCGAGACATTGTAGCATCTGTGACCAGAGAGTTTGCGCTGGACTGCGCGAGTGTTGCGAGCGGTTCTCAGTCAGTCAGTCAGTCTGTGTAGTTGAGGGCTGTACTCTGTCAGTAGTCGTCGCGTGCAGTACGCTAATAGTCGTCATGCAGAGCGGTCGGTCAGTAGTAGCAGCCGAGTGCGGTTGTGTGATGTAGGCGGTCGGCAACACTGGTCAAGATGGTGAATAAGGTATACTGTTAATTAATATAATCATTAGATAATGAGAAATTGTATTTATTGTAATTATGCTCCAACAAGTTCCCCAATAATAATTTTTATTTCAAAAGCATTTTTCAAACATTTAATCTTTTATTGAACTAAAGAGTTCGTTCCACTTCTTTGAAGAAAAATGTCACTAAAATCACAAAAAAAGAGAATATTATTATTTGCAATGCAGTTCCTCCAAGCGCTGCGCAACAACCAGAGCAGAAATGTGACATCCATTTATTCGGAGGTAAGACTTTAATTCCGATTGTTTTGCACAGGGCCAAAGACCGATATTTCGGTTTAATTGAAGTTTCTTGTCACTGAACGGACTTTTTTAAATGTTGTGTGAAGACTTTATATTTGAGTCAGATTGCGAATTGCACATTGTTGTTGCCATTTTCAATACCTCTCATTGTGGGCGAGGTTACAATTAGCGCAATGTCCATTAGCATCCGTAAATAACATTGTCCATTATTTTAAATATTGCTGGGAGGTTACAACACACACACAAAACAAAAAACAAAAAGAAACAAAAAATTGCATTTATATCCGCTCCTCGATTGTAGATACCCCTTACACAGCTGTGTGCAATGAATGAGTGCTGGCTGGTAATTAATTGCACTCCTTGGAGGGAAATGCCATAGGAAGTAGTCTTTAAAAAGTGAATGTTTTTCGTTAAGAGACAAAAGTTACTTTAGAAAAAAAGTAATAGTGGGGCTTGTGTTGTTGAACAAAATAAGTACAATGAACATACGTTATCAGATTTGCGCAATGCAGCGTCACACCACCTCTTGATTATAACACAATATACTATACATCGTCCCGAACCGTGACCAGAGTCGCGAGACGAGCAGAGCACGCCGCCGACGCCCGCTCAGTACAACCGTCCACCCGCTACTACTGTCGACCGACTACTACCTCTCCCGACTCGCGCTACAATATATATAACAACTGTTCCTGGCGACCCGGTGCGTGCCACTACTGTCGTCTGGCGCGGTCCAAGCGCCGACTAGCAGCGATAAAGAACTCTCTGGTCAGACAGAGATGCTGTCATGCCTCGCCATCGCTCTGGTAATGAATACATACGTGTTGCAGCGTGCGTACCACCGGAACACGCAGTGGCGGAGCCAAAGACTGTGTTGTCGAGGTCGAGTGCGAGTGGGAAGAGAGGCAGCGTCGGCACGGAGATGCAAGCGAGCGCGAGACGCACGGGGGCTGCGGCGTGGCGCGTTTGCGGTCGGCGCCTTTGGTGGCAACGGCCGGGACAAGCAGCGGTGTATGGTGTGGTGCGGGGCGGACAGGGGCGGCGGTGGACGGGGAGGAGGCGGCGCGACGACGGCATGGGGGCGAAAACGGGACGGGGGACGGCGGATGTTGAGAGGCGTCACGCGCGGACAGGACACAGACACAGAGACACACAGAGTGGAAAGGGAGGGTGCGCGGTAGTAGTTGGGAATGTGCGTACCGTGCGGGATGGGAGTGGGCGAGGAACACGGTCGTGGCCCCTGTTTTGGGTGCGTGTGATGACGTCGGTGTGTTGTGGGAAGGGAAGGTGCTGTGGCGGCGGCGCGTAATGGGCGTAGGCCGAAAAGAGAAAGGAACGTGGGCAGTGTGTTGGCAAGCGTCGGTTCGACTGCGACGTTGATGGGCAGGGCAGGGCAAGGTTAATGGTGGTAGGAGTAGGCGTGTGGGCGCAAAAAATCTGCCGCTGCAGGCGGTGCCGTAACCGCCATGGCGGGAAGGAGAGAGGGCCAAAGAAAGAAAGAAAGAAGAAAAAAAAGGAGGGGGGGGGGGGGCGAAAGTGGAGAGGCGGTGGTGTGAGAAGGGCGGGGGCGGAAGGAAGGCAGGAAGGACAAGAGGCGAGGCGACGGCTTGCTTTGTGTATCGGTCGGTCTCTGGCTATGCTTCGTTTTCTGCAGCAGGGTCGGTGCGCGGCGTGGCTCGCGGCAGTGGGAACGCCTGGTGGCTGGACGGCCAGCAATGCGGTTGGATGGGCGGCCACAGCACCGCACCTGTGCCCGAGGAGGAGACGCTGGCGGCGGGCCCTGAGGTGAGGCCGGCTCGGCTGGGGCTGTGGATGTGTAGGTGTGCGCCGCTGCTGCAACAACGAGTAAAACGCGAGAAGAAGGGATGGCGGTAGAGAGGAAAAAAAAAAAAAAGGTCGTGTTGTGTTGATGCGCAGGCAGACGCGTACAGAGGGACGAGCCCGGTCTGCAGCAGGGTGTGGCCGTGCCGAGTGCAGAGCAGCGGCGGCTCGGTTCGGTTCGGCCCGGCCCGGCGGGCCGCGCTGTTGTCGCGGACGTGAGCGCCCCCTGGCGGGTGGCCGGAGGCGGCGCGGCGTGTTGGACGTGTGGCTGGTGGCAGTGCACAATTTGCGAGTGGCTGGCGGTGTGGTGTGGCGGTTGGCGCGTCGGGCGGCGGAGAGGTATGTGTTGCGGGCGCCCTTTGCTGCGCTGCGTCGTTGCGTGTGCCGTACAGGGCGGGCGCTTGTCGACTGTGTGGGCGGTGTGTGGCGAATTGGCGTGAAACGGCTGCCGAGAGGTGTGTGGTAGCGAGCCGGTCGGTGGTGTCAGTGCGAAGGGGAATGTGCGTGCGTTTGGCGGTTTCGGTGTGCTTTTTGCGGCGTGAGAGTGGGAATTAGTGGGGCCGGCTGTTGTGTTGGTTCCTTGTGTCTTGTGTCGCGTAGCTTGATGGCAACGTGGAAGGACGCCGGTTTCGTTTCGAGCCTTGCGTGTGGTTGTCGACGTTGACTGGTTGGCGTGTGCCGATGCACGTGCATGTGTGGGTCGCGAGTGCGTTTTTGGCTGGCTGTGTGTGTGTGTGTGTGTGTGTTTTGGGGGGGAAGGGGGAGGCGGTGGTGAAAGTGCAGTCGTTGCCACGGGCGTCGTCGGGTGGGGCTGGGGCTGTGCGTCGTGGCGGAAAGGTGGTAGGTTGCGGGAAGCGAGCCCGTCGTTGACGGTGTCGCGTGAGTTGTGAATCGAGTGGGGCGCGGGGCGCGGGACAGGAGCAGCGTGCCGCTGCGTCGTGGTCGTCAGCAGAGGCTGTGCGTGTGCTTGTCCTTTTTGTGGGCGGTTCGTGCGAGGCGTTTTTGTTTTGTGTTGCCCTAGTTGTTAGTTTATTTTGTTTGTGTTTGTTATTTTGAGACGACGACTGGTTGGTGGCGTGCGCGCGAAGTGGCGGTGTGCGCTTCCCGTGTCGTTTGTGTTGTTTGGTTTTTTTGTTTTTGTGTGTTTTTTTTTTTTTTTTTTTTTGCACTGGGCCCCGGTGGGTGGGTGCGTGTGTGTCGATTGCCGGCTGGCGAGAGGTGCGCCATCGGCGGGGTGGGTCGCCGGCACAAGTAGAGGCGGCGGCGTTGTTGCTGTTGTTGTGTGGTGTTTGTTTTGTTCGGCTGTGTCGGCGAGCTGTGTTGCGGTGCGTGTGAATGGTGGTGCAAAAGTGCTGGCGTTGGGGCTGCGACTGCGACGGCGGCGAGCCGCGGGCGCGCCATTGATAGTGATGTTGTGAACAGCGGCTGTGTACGGTAGTGGTGTTGTTGTAGCACGACGTGCATCCGGGCCGGCGCGGAAAGCGCAGTTGCGGGCGGTTGCCCTTCGGTGCCAGCCATGTCGCGTGAGCGGCGGGTTGCTCTGGTGTCGACACGTGGTGCTCTGGGTTGTTGTGTGGTGCCCTTTGGCCGGTGGGGGTGGTTCGCGTGTGTCTCGTTCGCGCTCGGTGTCTGGTCGTGGTCGTGGTCGTGCTGCTCCCCCGTCTGTCGGCGGTTTCCGACGTCGTCTGTACGTTTTTGTTCGTTTGCGGCGTGCCTGCCGACGTCGTCCCGTCGCGACCTTTCAACCGAAAGTGTGGCGCCCGAAGGTGAACGAACGTAACCCTGACCTCGGCGCTTTACGCTGAGCCGAGCGAACCGAACCGAACCTAACGTGTGGTGTGGCGAGGTGAGCTCAGCCTGTGAGCCCCTAACGTCTACGTAAGGTAAGCTGTCCGGCTCACGCCTCACGTTTGAACGCTTTTGTAACCTACGTTTGACGCTTCTTAACCTAGCACTGACCCCTTAACCTAACGTGTAACCTAACCTAACCTAACCTAACCTAACCTAACCTCTGACGCCTGACGTGTTTGAATGCTTAACCTAAGTTTGACGCTTAACCTAACCCAAGTCCCCTTAACCTAACCCACGTCCACCTAACCTAACCTAACGTAGACGTGTAAACGTAATGTGTAACGCGTAACGTGTAAGGTCGGCTGTCGTGTGTGCTTGACGGCAGATTGGGTTGGTCTGTAGATTCGGATTGCGGTTTGCCTCGGTCGAGGGGTTGGGTCGGAAGCGGCGAGGGGCGGCGGCGCCTGTTGCGCAGGCGGCGTCCGTTTGCGGCGGGCAATTGTTGAGAAACGGCTGTGAATGTTGGCGGGCGAGAGGAGGAGGACGGCGCGCGATGTGGCCCGACGGCTGCGGGCCGATCGGGAAACGGCGGGAGGGCGACGGAAGGCGATGGGGCGGCGGAGGCGCGTTTGCACGGCCGTCATCGCCGCACGCCTCGGCTTGTGTGGCTGTGGCGCCGGCCGCGCTGGCCGGGCTGCCGCGGCGACGGTGTGGGAGTTTTGCCGAAGGTTTGGCCATTGTGGCGGGTCGTCGGCTGGGGCTGTGGGGGCGGCATTTGGGCGGGGGCGGCGATTCTCGGCGGGCCGACCCAGGCTGTAGCGCGCGGTAGCTGCAGTTTGGCCGTGGTTTGCGGCGCTGCCGTGGCGACTGGTTGGCGACTGTGGTGTGGCTGTGTGTAGCCCCATCCTCGGTGGTTTGAAAGGCGCGGGCGGTTGTGGCGCAGGTTTGGGGCTGCTCCGCACAGGCTGTCGGACGTTGGGCGGTAGCAAGCGCGGGAGGCGCGGCGCGGCGGCGCGCAGAGTGGCGGCCGCTCTCTCGGCCGTCCGCGCCCGCCCGCGACACTGGCTGGGCCTTGTGATTCTCTGCTCTTGTGCTTGCGTGCCTGCCGTCCCGCTCGCTCTCGCTGTGTGTTACGCGCGTCGTCGAAATGGCAGATCAGGCGGCTACGAACGAGACTGCTGCGGCACCCGCCGCCACCGGCACTACGAAGAAGGCCAAGTCTGCGTCGTCTGCGAAGAAGCCGCGCGCCAAGCCTGCGCACCCGCGCACCTCTGAGATGGTGACGGCCGCCATCAAGAGTCTGAAGGAGCGCGGCGGGTCGTCGCTGCAGGCGATCAAGAAGTACATAGCCGCGCACTACAAGCTGGACGCGGAGAAGCTGGCGCCGTTTATCAAGAAGTACCTCAAGTCGGCCGTCGTGGCGGGCGAGCTGGTGCAGACGAAGGGGAAGGGCGCGTCCGGCTCGTTCAAGCTTGCCGGCGCCGGCGGCGGGGGGGCGGCCGAGGGCGGCAAGGCTCGTGCTGGCGGTGCCAAGAAGAAGCGCGCCGCTCCGGCCAGCAAGGAGAAGAAGGGCGCCCGTGCGGCCGGCGCAAAGAAGGCTGGTGGCGTGAAGGCGGCGACCGGTCGGAAGGCGGGCGCCGCCAAGAAGGCGTCTGCGGCGTCGGCCGCTCCCGCGGGTGCGAAGAAGGCGGCTGCGGCCAAGCCGGCCAAGGCCAAGTCGCCGTCGAAGGCGAAGAAGGCCGCCAAGGTTCCGACGAAGAAGCCGAAGGCGCCGCGCCCGAAGAAGGCGACGACGCCGTCTAAGGCGAAGGCTTCGCCCAAGAAGAAGAAGTAGAGTAGAGGAGAAAGAGATGGGAAAGGAAGGGTTTGGCGCTTGACTCCGTCGTCCCCACCCCCCGTCGTCGTCTAGTGGCGCGCAAGAGACGCGCGGCCCAAAACGGCCCTTCTCAGGGCCATCAAAGCACGTCGGGGAAGGTTTTGATTGTCGTGTTGCGTTTGGTGTGGGTGTCTGTCTGGCGTTTCTGTATGCCCGTGGGGATGCTGTTTGCGTGCCGTGGTGGTTGGATTGCGGGGGTCGGTGGCGGGTGTGGGCGGCGGTAGCGGTAAGCGGTGTTGTTGTTGTTGTTGTTGTCGTGGTTGATTGTCGCCGTGTTTGTTTTGTGGCGGCGGCCGACGGTTGGTTTTCTGTCACGTTGTTTTGTTTGAATACGTTGGTTGGCTTGCCTGCGTTCGTTCTTCTCGGATGTCTGTCTTGTCGAGTCGTGTCTGGTCTTTGTTTTGTTCCTTTGTGTGTGTGTGTGTTATGTTTTGCAACGGGGGGGCACGTTGAGATGCGGAAGGAGTCGGCGGGGATTTCGGTGGCGTGTAGAGCGAGCGAGCGCGCCTGCCTGGCCGTTGGCCGTCGGAGTGGAGTGCGGGTTTTTTTTGTTTTCGAAACGAAAGCGGCGGCCGGCCAGCCACCCGTGCGGTGTGACGTCGGCCGTTGGGTATTGTGCGCTTTGAGCGCCGGGGAGGGATGATGTGTGATTGTTGCGCGCTGCTAGCAGGCAGGCAGAGTGAGCGGGTGTGGCGGACGGACGGGAAGTGGTGGTTTTTGTTTTTGGGTTGCGGGGCGAGAGGCAGGCGACCGACAAAGTTTGCTCGCGACGGAGAGATGTTAGTGGCCCTGAAAAGGGCCGTTTTTGTTTGTGCGGTGCGGTGCCGCGGCGCGGTTTAGGCGCGCTCGCCGCGGATGCGGCGCGCGAGCTGGATGTCCTTGGGCATGATGGTGACGCGCTTGGCGTGGATTGCGCACAGGTTGGTGTCTTCGAAGAGGCCGACGAGGTAGGCCTCGCTGGCCTCCTGCAGGGCCATGACTGCGGAGCTCTGGAAGCGCAGGTCGGTCTTGAAGTCCTGGGCGATCTCGCGCACTAGGCGCTGGAATGGCAGCTTGCGGATGAGCAGCTCTGTGCTCTTCTGGTAGCGCCTGATTTCTCGCAGGGCGACGGTGCCCGGCCTGTAGCGGTGGGGCTTCTTGACGCCTCCGGTGGCGGGCGCGCTCTTCCTCGCCGCCTTGGTGGCGAGCTGTTTGCGCGGCGCCTTTCCGCCGGTGGACTTGCGGGCCGTTTGCTTTGTGCGGGCCATGGCGGTAGCGGTAGCGGTAGCGGAGCGGCGTGCGTGGAGGTTAGGTGCGGCGCGGCGTCCGGTGCTGCCTTGACAACGGGCCCGCGCGCCTCCGTGCTGCGCTTATATGCCCTCGGTTGCGCGTGGTGGGGGGAGGGCGGGCCAGAGTCTATATAGGGGGGCGGCGGGCGCGCTGGGCGCAGACCGTAGCCGACTCGCCAGCCGCTGCAGCTGCT
>NW_025726468.1:67500-68786 GCF_021461395.2 Schistocerca americana | reverse complement strand
CTCGCGTCACGCCTGATGCGCGCTTGTGCTGTGGGACGAACGTCAGCGGGCATTCATCCCTCGGGATGGGATGTTGGAAAATACCTTCATCTTAGACACTGCTCTCACCGACGCAGTTCGCTCCTGCCGCTCTGTCTTTGTGGCATCGATCGACGTATCTAAGGCATTCGATTCGGTAGATCATGCTGCCCTTCGCCCCGTGCTGAAGGCGCATGGCCTGCCGGATTGCTTTGTCGAGTATGTCGAGCGGTGCTACGAGGGGCAGCACGACAGTGATAGCGGACGGCGCCGGCGTGGGCGTGTCTGTGCAGCCAGCACGGGGCGTTCGCCAGGGCGATCCCCTCTCCCCCCTCCTGTTCAACTTTGCGGTGGACTACGTTTTAGGCCAACTGCCCTCCCACATCGGAGCTCGGATCCTCGGTCGCAGAGTCAACGCTGCGGCCTTTGCAGATGACGTC
This sequence comes from Schistocerca americana, assembly GCF_021461395.2. Classification (NCBI taxonomy): domain Eukaryota; kingdom Metazoa; phylum Arthropoda; class Insecta; order Orthoptera; family Acrididae; genus Schistocerca; species Schistocerca americana. Next base: position 68,328 of record NW_025726468.1, on the reverse strand, counting down.
TTGCTGTTTGCAGCGACCCCGAGGGGCTTGCAGTCCCTCATCGACGCAGCTACCGCAGCCCTCGCCCACCTGGGGCTGCAGATCAACGCCCGGAAGTGTTTCACCCTCGCCTTAGTCGCGTCAGGGCGCGAGAAGAAGGTGAAGGTGGACAGCAATGTCACCTTCACAGCAGGCAATACCACCATGCCTGCCCTGCGTGTGGGTGAAACCTTCCGGTACCTGGGGCTGCAATTTTCCACGGCGGGTCGCTGTGTCTTCAATCCACGTAGCCACCTGGTGGAGCAGCTTGACGTCATCTCCCGAGCTCCGCTGAAGCCGCAACAGCGCCTCCACGCTCTCACCAACGTACTTCTCCCTGGCCTGTACCACGGGCTGGCCCTCAGCCGCACCCGGGTGGGTGCATTGAAGTCGGCCGACGTTACCATCCGGGCCGCCGTCAGGAGATGGTTCCCGCCCTTCCGGCGGACACCCCCCTGGGATACTTCCACGCTCCTGTTGCCCAGGGGGGCCTCGGCATTCCATCTTGCCGATGGATGGGTCCGACCCTCCGTCGGTCCCGTCTCCTGGCGCTGAAGAAGATAGGGCCAGCCTGCGACGGTGCAGGCATGGATGAGGTACAGCGTGAGATCGAGGTGCTGGAGCGCCACCTAATGTGGGAGGGCCACCTCCTCAAATCGTCAACGCAGGTTGGGGAAATGTGGGCGGCGCGCCTACACATCGCCATTGACGGTGCGGCACTGTCATCTTCTGCCGCCGTCAGTGGCCAACATCAGTGGGTCGCCGACACCAGTCGCCTGCTATCTGGGCGTGAATACATCGACGCCCTCC
>NW_025726468.1:55000-65000 GCF_021461395.2 Schistocerca americana | reverse complement strand
GGCGACCGGCGATGGGTGCCGCGATGGGTGCCGGACGGTCGATGTCGGCCCACCGGCCGGCGCGCCGCGCGGAGGCGGCGTCGTCGGGCGGGTGTCGGGCGGTGCCCGGCGGGTCGACGGTACGTTTTCGCCGTCCCGTGGTAACACAGCGTCCACCGCAGTACGGTGACCTACAATACCACTCCACTATGGATGTGAAATAAAATATAATAACACATGATGCTCCGCAAGAAAATAGACTTGGGATAGGGTGTGTCGTTGGCAAGTCCCCGGGGCGGCTAGTGTGGGTGGTGATAAGTCCGTAGTGGGCGAGGTATTACGACGATGCCGCCACCTAATGCGAATGTGACGCAACGACATTGACATCCAGCCCAGAAACGGCACCTCCATCTACAGGGATCCGACGGAACTACGCCAACCATGCCGGCAAAACGGTATCGCCATCTATGAAAATACGGCGAAACCACATGCAATACCTCCATCTATGCGAATCTGACAACACTACGTCCGCCATGTCGAGCGCACCACAAAACACAGCGCCATCTGTAGGTCTCCCGCGGCATGACGTCCTGCAACGACGATACCGCCATCTATGAGACGCCAAGCCGACCAAGACATCGATGGGCCCACAGTGCCCATCTTTCGACCCCACCCACAAAGCCTGCGTCCTCTGTCGACCACAGCACCCCCAACGCCAGCGCCTCTGCCGCACGAAATCGTGGACCGGCAATCACTCCACCTGCGCCCCACTCCAACCGCCCAACTCGCAACTCCAGCGGATGAACGGCGGACTTTTCCCGCAGTCGCAATGTGCAATCCACCCCTATAACATGCGTTTCATGAAGAGTTATCTCCAATATGCGACATTCCCGCTGTCCCTATACATGAGCTGCGGGCTGTACCAGTTACGAGCTAGAGACGCGACCGCGTTGCTCTCTGTACGAATGCCGATGCTGAGCGGTCAGCTAGGAGGCGCTCCATCCATGTCGGTACCGGTGAGCGTTGCACTCGCAGTCGCAAGAACGTACGGCAAGTATATTACCTGGAAGAGTCAATGACAGTCCACGCCCCCCTGCGTGGGAAGAGTCTTTTCTAGGCCATGACCCACCGGAAGGGCGCAGCGTCCCCCACCCCAGACATGTGACGTCACACCATCGGTATTGACGACTAGACTGATTCCTTATAATCATTTGCCATACACCGGTGGAAGCTGCCGAGACGAGTAACTACATAGCGGGCTCGCCGTGTCACTAATGTACAGAGATACAACAGTTTCGACTGGAACCGGATTAAACGTATACACGGCGCTGATTAGTAATAGATAGAGCCATCAGAATACAGATAATGTATACAACTGTCCGTATACATGCTGAAAGACTCTGCTCACAATCACAACCACACGTCAGCCACACACCCTTATCACGCACTACTCTCTGCCTGTAACACGCACACAGACAATATGTAAGCACCAGCATGGAACAACACCCAGTGCATCCTCTCCGCCACATTAGACAATCCACACTGTCATAACCAGACTGGGAGGTCCACTCAGAAAACAGAATATCCCACCCACCCGACAACCACCATTGCTCAGCCAAGCCACCAACACCCACACATGTCCTACACAGGGGTGCACCCAACATCACAATACTGCCTCCTCTCACAGCACACAAACAATGGCAGGAATGAAAGACACAGGTCTGCCACAAGCATGGAATGAGAGCGCCGCCTGTCATGAGCCAAAGGTGCATCCTGACGTGGCAAATCAGATGATGCCGCAGGCATCCACTTACTATAATCACAATCAACAAACCGGCCGCCCCGCCCCGCCCCCCATTAAACCTTTCCTTACAACAATGTGTACCTTAACCTAACCTATATCGTACCGTAACCTAACTATATCGTACCGTAACCTAACCTATGTCGTACCGTAACCTAACCTATGTCGTACCGTAACCTAACCTATGTCGTACCGTAACCTAACCTATGTCGTACCGTAACCTAACCTATGTCGTACCGTAACCTAACCTATGTCGTACCGTAACCTAACCTATGTCGTACCGTAACCTAACCTATGTCGTACCGTAACCTAACCTATGTCGTACCGTAACCTAACCTATGTCGTACCGTAACCTAACCTATGTCGTACCGTAACCTAACCTATGTCGTACCGTAACCTAACCTATGTCGTACCGTAACCTAACCTATGTCGTACCGTAACCTAACCTATGTCGTACCGTAACCTAACCTATGTCGTACCTTAACCTAACCTATGTCGTACCTTAACCTACCCTATGTCGTACCTTAACCTAACCTATGTCGTACCTTAACCTAACCTATGTCGTACCTTAACCTAACCTATGTCGTTCCTTAACCTAACCTATGTCGTACCTTAACCTAACCTATGTCGTACCTTAACCTAACCTATGTCGTACTTAACCTAACCTATGTCGTACCTTAACCTAACCTATGTCGTACCTTAACCTAACCTATGTCGTACCTTAACCTAACCTATGTCGTACCTTAACCTAACCTATGTCGTACCTTAACCCTAACCTATGTCGTACCTTAACCTAACCTATGTCGTACCTTAACCTAACCTATGTCGTACCTTAACCTAACCTATGTCGTACCTTAACCCTAACCTATGTCGTACCTTAACCTAACCTATGTCGTACCTTAACCTAACCTATGTCGTACCTTAACCTAACCTATGTCGTACCTTAACCTAACCTATGTCGTACCTTAACCTAACCTATGTCGTACCTTAACCTAACCTATGTCGTACCTTAACCTAACCTATGTCGTACCTTAACCTAACCTATGTCGTACCTTAACCTAACCTATGTCGTACCTTAACCTAACCTATGTCGTACCTTAACCTAACCTATGTCGTACCTTAACCTAACCTATGTCGTACCTTAACCTAACCTATGTCGTACCTTAACCTAACCTATGTCGTACCTTAACCTAACCTATGTCGTACCTTAACCTAACCTATGTCGTACCTTAACCTAACCTATGTCGTACCTTACCTAACCTATGTCGTACCTTAACCTAACCTATGTCGTACCTTAACCTAACCTATGTCGTACCTTAACCTAACCTATGTCGTACCTTAACCTAACCTGTATTGCGCCTTAACCTAACCTGTATTGCGCCTTAACGTAACCTGTATTGCGCCTTAACGTAACCTGTATTGCGCCTTAACGTAACCTGTATTGCGCCTTAACGAAACCTGTATTGCGCCTTAACGTAACCTGTATTGCGCCTTAAACGTAACCTGTATTGCGCCTTAACGTAACCTGTATTGCGCCTTAACGTAACCTGTATTGCGCCTTAACGTAACCTGTATTGCGCCTTAACGTAACCTGTATTGCGCCTTAACGTAACCTGTATTGCGCCTTAACGTAACCTGTATTGCGCCTTAACGTAACCTGTATTGCGCCTTAACGTAACCTGTATTGCGCCTTAACGTAACCTGTATTGCGCCTTAACGTAACCTGTATTGCGCCTTAACGTAACCTGTATTGCGCCTTAACGTAACCTGTATTGCGCCTTAACGTAACCTGTATTGCGCCTTAACGTAACCTGTATTGCGCCTTAACGGTAACCTGTATTGCGCCTTAACGTAACCTGTATTGCGCCTTAACGTAACCTGTATTGCGCCTTAACGTAACCTGTATTGCGCCTTAAACGTAACCTGCATTGCGCCTTAACGTAACCTGCATTGCGCCTTAACGTAACCTGTATTGCGCCTTAACGTAACCTGCATTGCGCCTAACGTAACCTGCATTGCGCTTAACGTACCTGTATTGCGCCTTAAACGTAACCTGTATTGCGCCTTAACGTAACCTGTATTGCGCCTTAACGTAACCTGTATTGCGCCTTAACGTAACCTGTATTGCGCTTAACGTAACCTGTATTGCGCCTTAACGTAACCTGTATTGCGCCTTAACGTAACCTGTATTGCGCCTTAACGTAACCGATATTGCGCCTTAAACGTAACCTATATTGCGCCGTAACGTAACCTATATTGCGCCGTAACGTAACCCACATTGCCCCTTAACGTAACCTATATTGCGCCGTAACGTAACCTATATTGCGCCGTAACGTAACCCACATTGCCCCTTAACGTAACCCACATTGCCCCTTAACGTAACCCACATTGCCCCTTAACGTAACCCAACACACGTTGGGCCTTAACCCAACACACGTTGGGCCTTAACCCAACACACGTTGGGCCGTAACCCAACACACGTTGGGCCTTAACCCAACACACGTTGGGCCTTAACCCAACACACGTTGGGCCTTAACCCAACACACGTTGGGCCTTAACCTGCTCTGTAATTGTCATACGACGCGTTAAATTAGTGTAGTGTTGCCTAACTGCAAACCCCCGCAATATAGTTTGCTACTCGCACTGCCCGGTCCCCAGTGTATCGCTTCATGTTAAACACCTTGCAGCTATACACTGTAATGTGGATGGCAGCAGGACGTACATGCTCAATGCCCTTTGCAGTTGTTCATTGGCATTTGCAGTTGTTCATTGGCATTCGCATGGCGAAGCACTTAGCCTACGCTGTGGTACGGCCTGTGTCAACTGTCCGCTGATGTTGTACGTCCAAATCACACACTGTACTGCACATTGGTCCTCATGTACTGAATGATACATCGTGGTACATGTGACCGTACAACGACTGCGCCAACAACGGCGAACCATGCGGTCCAAATGTTGTGCACTCAGCTACGTGTCGTCTCCCTATAAGAGCTGGATTGCAGTGTGGTATGCCCTGGATGGCGATCAGCATGAGCCGTCTGTTGATGTAGTGGCGCGTGTTGTCAGACGTAGTCGTCTCTTCTCACACACCGTGATAGCACGGTGCACTGCGTTCCACATCTGCGACATGCGACAGAGGCCGGTTGACAGTCGTTCGCGCAATGGACATCGCATACGTACGGGGGCCACCTTCCACGTGTTCGCTAAGCGTGGACATGTTGTTGCGTGTATGTGGGCAGACAGTGTGTCGTGACACCTGACACAGGCATGCAACAATCGTTGAATTTGCAAATGGCGATGGACGCCTACGTTTGCTGGTGACGTTACGCAAATGAACAACTGGTAAACCGTTGTGGTGCGGTTGTTCTCGCTAGGGGTGAATCAGTGATGGCGACGATCGGTTGAGCTACCAACCGGTTGTTGCAGCGATACCCACCATGCCCACGAACGTGAATGGCATGTGGGTGTGAAGCGATACGCGGCGGTGGCTGGGTGGGACCGTCCCCGGCCGGTGAGGGGGGGCCTCCCGGCGTGTTGGCCGTGCGGTGCGTGGGCGCACGCGCTACAGCCGGCTGGTGGGGGCGGCCAGTGGCAGGCGCGCCGGCCGACGGAGGCGGCAGGCGGCGCAGCTGCGCGCCGGCGCACCCTGCACGCGGCGCCGTGCGGCCAAAGTAGGTCCTCGCGGGCCCGGTGCGAAGCGCGGTGGACATCTGCAGTGTGCTGGTCCGATTGAGGACTGTGTGCGCTGAGGATGCGCCGCCGCCCGGCGCTCGGCGCCGCGACGCCGTCTGCTGCTCGGTCGCCTCTGCGGTTCTCGCAGGTGGTTTGTATCGCAGCTGTGCGGACGTGTTGGCGCGTGCGCTGTGCTGGGAGAGTTCGCTTCGGCACCCAAGTGGGGCTTTTGTCCTTCTGTGGCGCTGGCGTTGGAGCTGCCGGTCACCGTAGGTGGCGCGTGTTGTCTCCCGCCGGCAATGCCACGACAGCACGCTCCCGGGCCTCTGTCGGCAGCGGCAAGCTCAGTTGGGAGCACGGGTGGTCGCACCTAAAGCGTCTACTCGCCAAACTCCGGGCGATTGCGCCTCTCTCGAACCCGACCAAGTACTTAGGACGGCGCTGCGCGCCGCCGGGACCTGAGAGGGTTTCGAGGTGTATGGTGCAGGGGAGCTCAGCCTCCTCCTGTTTGCAGAATAATTGAGCGGACGCTTGCGTGTTCGCGCGGGCCCCCGGGACACACTCCCGGGCGGCCGGCTGCTCAGCTCTAGTTGACGCAGCTCCCTGGTTGATCCTGCCAGTAGTCATATGCTTGTCTCAAAGATTAAGCCATGCATGTCTCAGTACAAGCCGCATTAAGGTGAAACCGCGAATGGCTCATTAAATCAGTTATGGTTCCTTAGATCGTACCCACGTTACTTGGATAACTGTGGTAATTCTAGAGCTAATACATGCAAACAGAGTCCCGACCAGAGATGGAAGGGACGCTTTTATTAGATCAAAACCAATCGGTCGGCTCGTCCGGTCCGTTTGCCTTGGTGACTCTGAATAACTTTGGGCTGATCGCACGGTCCTCGTACCGGCGACGCATCTTTCAAATGTCTGCCTTATCAACTGTCGATGGTAGGTTCTGCGCCTACCATGGTTGTAACGGGTAACGGGGAATCAGGGTTCGATTCCGGAGAGGGAGCCTGAGAAACGGCTACCACATCCAAGGAAGGCAGCAGGCGCGCAAATTACCCACTCCCGGCACGGGGAGGTAGTGACGAAAAATAACGATACGGGACTCATCCGAGGCCCCGTAATCGGAATGAGTACACTTTAAATCCTTTAACGAGTATCTATTGGAGGGCAAGTCTGGTGCCAGCAGCCGCGGTAATTCCAGCTCCAATAGCGTATATTAAAGTTGTTGCGGTTAAAAAGCTCGTAGTTGGATTTGTGTCCCACGCTGTTGGTTCACCGCCCGTCGGTGTTTAACTGGCATGTATCGTGGGACGTCCTGCCGGTGGGGCGAGCTGAAGGCGTGCGACGCGCCTCGTGCGTGCTCGTGCGTCCCGAGGCGGACCCCGTTGCAATCCTACCAGGGTGCTCTTGAGTGAGTGTCTCGGTGGGCCGGCACGTTTACTTTGAACAAATTAGAGTGCTTAAAGCAGGCAAGCCCGCCTGAATACTGTGTGCATGGAATAATGGAATAGGACCTCGGTTCTATTTTGTTGGTTTTCGGAACCCGAGGTAATGATTAATAGGGACAGGCGGGGGCATTCGTATTGCGACGTTAGAGGTGAAATTCTTGGATCGTCGCAAGACGAACAGAAGCGAAAGCATTTGCCAAGTATGTTTTCATTAATCAAGAACGAAAGTTAGAGGTTCGAAGGCGATCAGATACCGCCCTAGTTCTAACCATAAACGATGCCAGCCAGCGATCCGCCGCAGTTCCTCCGATGACTCGGCGGGCAGCCTCCGGGAAACCAAAGCTTTTGGGTTCCGGGGGAAGTATGGTTGCAAAGCTGAAACTTAAAGGAATTGACGGAAGGGCACCACCAGGAGTGGAGCCTGCGGCTTAATTTGACTCAACACGGGAAACCTCACCAGGCCCGGACACCGGAAGGATTGACAGATTGATAGCTCTTTCTTGATTCGGTGGGTGGTGGTGCATGGCCGTTCTTAGTTGGTGGAGCGATTTGTCTGGTTAATTCCGATAACGAACGAGACTCTAGCCTGCTAACTAGTCGCGTGACATCCTTCGTGCTGTCAGCGATTACTTTTCTTCTTAGAGGGACAGGCGGCTTCTAGCCGCACGAGATTGAGCAATAACAGGTCTGTGATGCCCTTAGATGTTCTGGGCCGCACGCGCGCTACACTGAAGGAATCAGCGTGTCTTCCTAGGCCGAAAGGTCGGGGTAACCCGCTGAACCTCCTTCGTGCTAGGGATTGGGGCTTGCAATTGTTCCCCATGAACGAGGAATTCCCAGTAAGCGCGAGTCATAAGCTCGCGTTGATTACGTCCCTGCCCTTTGTACACACCGCCCGTCGCTACTACCGATTGAATGATTTAGTGAGGTCTTCGGACTGGTACGCGGCATTGACTCTGTCGTTGCCGATGCTACCGGAAAGATGACCAAACTTGATCATTTAGAGGAAGTAAAAGTCGTAAAAAGGTTTCCGTAGGTGAACCTGCGGAAGGATCATTACCGACTAGACTGCATGTCTTTCGGTGTGCGTGTCGTGTCGCGCAACACGCTACCTGTACGGCTCGCAGTAGCCGTGCGCCGCGTGCGGAACCACGCGTGCTTCTCAAAACTAACGCCAATGTTGTGTGGTACGAGCGCTGAAGCGCTGGAGCGGCTGGCCTGCGGCACCTGGCGCCTGGCGCCGGTTTTGAATGACTTTCGCCCGACTGCCTGTCCGCTCCGGTGTGGAGCCGTACGACGCCCATCGGCCGTGAGGCCGTTGGACACAGAACGCTTGAACAGGGGCCGCCACACGCCTACGTCCCGCCTATGCAACTGTCTTGAAAGAGACAGTGGAAACTAAGAAAAGATCACCCAGGACGGTGGATCACTCGGCTCGTGGGTCGATGAAGAACGCAGCAAATTGCGCGTCGACATGTGAACTGCAGGACACATGAACATCGACGTTTCGAACGCACATTGCGGTCCATGGATTCCGTTCCCGGGCCACGTCTGGCTGAGGGTCGGCTACGTATACTGAAGCGCGCGGCGTTTGCCCCGCTTCGCAGACCTGGGAGCGTCGCGGCCGCCTGTGGGGCCGGCCGCGCCTCCTGAAATGTGCGATGCGCGCCCGTCGCCTGGCGGTTCGCATACCGGTACTTACTCGGTAGCGTGCACAGCCGGCTGGCGGTGTGGCGTGCGACACCTCGTACAACGACCTCAGAGCAGGCGAGACTACCCGCTGAATTTAAGCATATTACTAAGCGGAGGAAAAGAAACTAACAAGGATTCCCCCAGTAGCGGCGAGCGAACAGGGAAGAGTCCAGCACCGAACCCCGCAGGCTGCCGCCTGTCGTGGCATGTGGTGTTTGGGAGGGTCCACTACCCCGACGCCTCGCGCCGAGCCCAAGTCCAACTTGAATGAGGCCACGGCCCGTAGAGGGTGCCAGGCCCGTAGCGGCCGGTGCGAGCGTCGGCGGGACCTCTCCTTCGAGTCGGGTTGCTTGAGAGTGCAGCTCCAAGTGGGTGGTAAACTCCATCTGAGACTAAATATGACCACGAGACCGATAGCGAACAAGTACCGTGAGGGAAAGTTGAAAAGAACTTTGAAGAGAGAGTTCAAAAGTACGTGAAACCGTTCTGGGGTAAACGTGAGAAGTCCGAAAGGTCGAACGGGTGAGATTCACGCCCATCCGGCCACTGGCCTCCGCCCTCGGCAGATGGGGCCGGCCGCCCGCGCGGAGCAATCCGCGGCGGGGCCGTGTCCGGTTGCCTTTCCACTCGCCGCGGGGTGGGGCCGTTCCGGTGTGCGGTGGGCCGCACTTCTCCCCTAGTAGGACGTCGCGACCCGCTGGGTGCCGGCCTACGGCCCGGGTGCGCAGCCTGTCCTTCCGCGGGCCTCGGTTCGCGTCTGTTGGGCAGAGCCCCGGTGTCCTGGCTGGCTGCCCGGCGGTATATCTGGAGGAGTCGATTCGCCCCTTTGGGCGCTCGGGCTCCCGGCAAGCGCGCGCGGTTCTTCCCGGATGACGGACCTACCTGGCCCGGCCCCGGACCCGCGCCGCTGTTGGCTCGGGATGCTCTCGGGCGGAATAATCGCTCCCGTCAGCGGCGCTTCAGCTTTGGACAATTTCACGACCCGTCTTGAAACACGGACCAAGGAGTCTAACATGTGCGCGAGTCATTGGGCTGTACGAAACCTAAAGGCGTAATGAAAGTGAAGGTCTCGCCTTGCGCGGGCCGAGGGAGGATGGGGCTTCCCCGCCCTTCACGGGGCGGCGGCCTCCGCACTCCCGGGGCGTCTCGTCCTCATTGCGAGGTGAGGCGCACCTAGAGCGTACACGTTGGGACCCGAAAGATGGTGAACTATGCCTGGCCAGGACGAAGTCAGGGGAAACCCTGATGGAGGTCCGTAGCGATTCTGACGTGCAAATCGATCGTCGGAGCTGGGTATAGGGGCGAAAGACTAATCGAACCATCTAGTAGCTGGTTCCCTCCGAAGTTTCCCTCAGGATAGCTGGTGCTCGTACGAGTCTCATCCGGTAAAGCGAATGATTAGAGG
>NW_025726468.1:45000-50000 GCF_021461395.2 Schistocerca americana | reverse complement strand
TGTGTACCTTAACCTAACCTATATCGTACCGTAACCTAACCTATATCGTACCGTAACCTAACCTATATCGTACCGTAACCTAACCTATGTCGTACCGTAACCTAACCTATGTCGTACCGTAACCTAACCTATGTCGTACCGTAACCTAACCTATGTCGTACCGTAACCTAACCTATGTCGTACCGTAACCTAACCTATGTCGTACCGTAACCTAACCTATGTCGTACCGTAACCTAACCTATGTCGTACCGTAACCTAACCTATGTCGTACCGTAACCTAACCTATGTCGTACCGTAACCTAACCTATGTCGTACCGTAACCTAACCTATGTCGTACCGTAACCTAACCTATGTCGTACCGTAACCTAACCTATGTCGTACCGTAACCTAACCTATGTCGTACCGTAACCTAACCTATGTCGTACCTTAACCTAACCTATGTCGTACCTTAACCTACCCTATGTCGTACCTTAACCTAACCTATGTCGTACCTTAACCTAACCTATGTCGTACCTTAACCTAACCTATGTCGTACCTTAACCTAACCTATGTCGTACCTTAACCTAACCTATGTCGTACCTTAACCTAACCTATGTCGTACCTTAACCTAACCTATGTCGTACCTTAACCTAACCTATGTCGTACCTTAACCTAACCTATGTCGTACCTTAACCTAACCTATGTCGTACCTTAACCTAACCTATGTCGTACCTTAACCTAACCTATGTCGTACCTTAACCTAACCTATGTCGTACCTTAACCTAACCTATGTCGTACCTTAACCTAACCTATGTCGTACCTTAACCTAACCTATGTCGTACCTTAACCTAACCTATGTCGTACCTTAACCTAACCTATGTCGTACCTTAACCTAACCTATGTCGTACCTTAACCTAACCTATGTCGTACCTTAACCTAACCTATGTCGTACCTTAACCTAACCTATGTCGTACCTTAACCTAACCTATGTCGTACCTTAACCTAACCTATGTCGTACCTTAACCTAACCTATGTCGTACCTTAACCTAACCTATGTCGTACCTTAACCTAACCTATGTCGTACCTTAACCTAACCTATGTCGTACCTTAACCTAACCTATGTCGTACCTTAACCTAACCTATGTCGTACCTTAACCTAACCTATGTCGTACCTTAACCTAACCTATGTCGTACCTTAACCTAACCTATGTCGTACCTTAACCTAACCTATGTCGTACCTTAACCTAACCTATGTCGTACCTTAACCTAACCTATGTCGTACCTTAACCTAACCTGTATTGCGCCTTAACCTAACCTGTATTGCGCCTTAACGTAACCTGTATTGCGCCTTAACGTAACCTGTATTGCGCCTTAACGTAACCTGTATTGCGCCTTAACGTAACCTGTATTGCGCCTTAACGTAACCTGTATTGCGCCTTAACGTAACCTGTATTGCGCCTTAACGTAACCTGTATTGCGCCTTAACGTAACCTGTATTGCGCCTTAACGTAACCTGTATTGCGCCTTAACGTAACCTGTATTGCGCCTTAACGTAACCTGTATTGCGCCTTAACGTAACCTGTATTGCGCCTTAACGTAACCTGTATTGCGCCTTAACGTAACCTGTATTGCGCCTTAACGTAACCTGTATTGCGCCTTAACGTAACCTGTATTGCGCCTTAACGTAACCTGTATTGCGCCTTAACGTAACCTGTATTGCGCCTTAACGTAACCTGTATTGCGCCTTAACGTAACCTGTATTGCGCCTTAACGTAACCTGTATTGCGCCTTAACGTAACCTGTATTGCGCCTTAACGTAACCTGTATTGCGCCTTAACGTAACCTGCATTGCGCCTTAACGTAACCTGCATTGCGCCTTAACGTAACCTGTATTGCGCCTTAACGTAACCTGCATTGCGCCTTAACGTAACCTGCATTGCGCCTTAACGTAACCTGTATTGCGCCTTAACGTAACCTGTATTGCGCCTTAACGTAACCTGTATTGCGCCTTAACGTAACCTGTATTGCGCCTTAACGTAACCTGTATTGCGCCTTAACGTAACCTGTATTGCGCCTTAACGTAACCTGTATTGCGCCTTAACGTAACCTGTATTGCGCCTTAACGTAACCGATATTGCGCCTTAACGTAACCTATATTGCGCCGTAACGTAACCTATATTGCGCCGTAACGTAACCCACATTGCCCCTTAACGTAACCTATATTGCGCCGTAACGTAACCTATATTGCGCCGTAACGTAACCCACATTGCCCCTTAACGTAACCCACATTGCCCCTTAACGTAACCCACATTGCCCCTTAACGTAACCCAACACACGTTGGGCCTTAACCCAACACACGTTGGGCCTTAACCCAACACACGTTGGGCCGTAACCCAACACACGTTGGGCCTTAACCCAACACACGTTGGGCCTTAACCCAACACACGTTGGGCCTTAACCCAACACACGTTGGGCCTTAACCTGCTCTGTAATTGTCATACGACGCGTTAAATTAGTGTAGTGTTGCCTAACTGCAACCCCCGCAATATAGTTTGCTACTCGCACTGCCCGGTCCCCAGTGTATCGCTTCATGTTAAACACCTTGCAGCTATACACTGTAATGTGGATGGCAGCAGGACGTACATGCTCAATGCCCTTTGCAGTTGTTCATTGGCATTTGCAGTTGTTCATTGGCATTCGCATGGCGAAGCACTTAGCCTACGCTGTGGTACGGCCTGTGTCAACTGTCCGCTGATGTTGTACGTCCAAATCACACACTGTACTGCACATTGGTCCTCATGTACTGAATGATACATCGTGGTACATGTGACCGTACAACGACTGCGCCAACAACGGCGAACCATGCGGTCCAAATGTTGTGCACTCAGCTACGTGTCGTCTCCCTATAAGAGCTGGATTGCAGTGTGGTATGCCCTGGATGGCGATCAGCATGAGCCGTCTGTTGATGTAGTGGCGCGTGTTGTCAGACGTAGTCGTCTCTTCTCACACACCGTGATAGCACGGTGCACTGCGTTCCACATCTGCGACATGCGACAGAGGCCGGTTGACAGTCGTTCGCGCAATGGACATCGCATACGTACGGGGGCCACCTTCCACGTGTTCGCTAAGCGTGGACATGTTGTTGCGTGTATGTGGGCAGACAGTGTGTCGTGACACCTGACACAGGCATGCAACAATCGTTGAATTTGCAAATGGCGATGGACGCCTACGTTTGCTGGTGACGTTACGCAAATGAACAACTGGTAAACCGTTGTGGTGCGGTTGTTCTCGCTAGGGGTGAATCAGTGATGGCGACGATCGGTTGAGCTACCAACCGGTTGTTGCAGCGATACCCACCATGCCCACGAACGTGAATGGCATGTGGGTGTGAAGCGATACGCGGCGGTGGCTGGGTGGGACCGTCCCCGGCCGGTGAGGGGGGGCCTCCCGGCGTGTTGGCCGTGCGGTGCGTGGGCGCACGCGCTACAGCCGGCTGGTGGGGGCGGCCAGTGGCAGGCGCGCCGGCCGACGGAGGCGGCAGGCGGCGCAGCTGCGCGCCGGCGCACCCTGCACGCGGCGCCGTGCGGCCAAAGTAGGTCCTCGCGGGCCCGGTGCGAAGCGCGGTGGACATCTGCAGTGTGCTGGTCCGATTGAGGACTGTGTGCGCTGAGGATGCGCCGCCGCCCGGCGCTCGGCGCCGCGACGCCGTCTGCTGCTCGGTCGCCTCTGCGGTTCTCGCAGGTGGTTTGTATCGCAGCTGTGCGGACGTGTTGGCGCGTGCGCTGTGCTGGGAGAGTTCGCTTCGGCACCCAAGTGGGGCTTTTGTCCTTCTGTGGCGCTGGCGTTGGAGCTGCCGGTCACCGTAGGTGGCGCGTGTTGTCTCCCGCCGGCAATGCCACGACAGCACGCTCCCGGGCCTCTGTCGGCAGCGGCAAGCTCAGTTGGGAGCACGGGTGGTCGCACCTAAAGCGTCTACTCGCCAAACTCCGGGCGATTGCGCCTCTCTCGAACCCGACCAAGTACTTAGGACGGCGCTGCGCGCCGCCGGGACCTGAGAGGGTTTCGAGGTGTATGGTGCAGGGGAGCTCAGCCTCCTCCTGTTTGCAGAATAATTGAGCGGACGCTTGCGTGTTCGCGCGGGCCCCCGGGACACACTCCCGGGCGGCCGGCTGCTCAGCTCTAGTTGACGCAGCTCCCTGGTTGATCCTGCCAGTAGTCATATGCTTGTCTCAAAGATTAAGCCATGCATGTCTCAGTACAAGCCGCATTAAGGTGAAACCGCGAATGGCTCATTAAATCAGTTATGGTTCCTTAGATCGTACCCACGTTACTTGGATAACTGTGGTAATTCTAGAGCTAATACATGCAAACAGAGTCCCGACCAGAGATGGAAGGGACGCTTTTATTAGATCAAAACCAATCGGTCGGCTCGTCCGGTCCGTTTGCCTTGGTGACTCTGAATAACTTTGGGCTGATCGCACGGTCCTCGTACCGGCGACGCATCTTTCAAATGTCTGCCTTATCAACTGTCGATGGTAGGTTCTGCGCCTACCATGGTTGTAACGGGTAACGGGGAATCAGGGTTCGATTCCGGAGAGGGAGCCTGAGAAACGGCTACCACATCCAAGGAAGGCAGCAGGCGCGCAAATTACCCACTCCCGGCACGGGGAGGTAGTGACGAAAAATAACGATACGGGACTCATCCGAGGCCCCGTAATCGGAATGAGTACACTTTAAATCCTTTAACGAGTATCTATTGGAGGGCAAGTCTGGTGCCAGCAGCCGCGGTAATTCCAGCTCCAATAGCGTATATTAAAGTTGTTGCGGTTAAAAAGCTCGTAGTTGGATTTGTGTCCCACGCTGTTGGTTCACCGCCCGTCGGTGTTTAACTGGCATGTATCGTGGGACGTCCTGCCGGTGGGGCGAGCTGAAGGCGTGCGACGCGCCTCGTGCGTGCTCGTGCGTCCCGAGGCGGACCCCGTTGCAATCCTACCAGGGTGCTCTTGAGTGAGTGTCTCGGT
>NW_025726468.1:32500-37500 GCF_021461395.2 Schistocerca americana | reverse complement strand
ACTAATGTACAGAGATACAACAGTTTCGACTGGAACCGGATTAAACGTATACACGGCGCTGATTAGTAATAGATAGAGCCATCAGAATACAGATAATGTATACAACTGTCCGTATACATGCTGAAAGACTCTGCTCACAATCACAACCACACGTCAGCCACACACCCTTATCACGCACTACTCTCTGCCTGTAACACGCACACAGACAATATGTAAGCACCAGCATGGAACAACACCCAGTGCATCCTCTCCGCCACATTAGACAATCCACACTGTCATAACCAGACTGGGAGGTCCACTCAGAAAACAGAATATCCCACCCACCCGACAACCACCATTGCTCAGCCAAGCCACCAACACCCACACATGTCCTACACAGGGGTGCACCCAACATCACAATACTGCCTCCTCTCACAGCACACAAACAATGGCAGGAATGAAAGACACAGGTCTGCCACAAGCATGGAATGAGAGCGCCGCCTGTCATGAGCCAAAGGTGCATCCTGACGTGGCAAATCAGATGATGCCGCAGGCATCCACTTACTATAATCACAATCAACAAACCGGCCGCCCCGCCCCGCCCCCCATTAAACCTTTCCTTACAACAATGTGTACCTTAACCTAACCTATATCGTACCGTAACCTAACCTATATCGTACCGTAACCTAACCTATGTCGTACCGTAACCTAACCTATGTCGTACCGTAACCTAACCTATGTCGTACCGTAACCTAACCTATGTCGTACCGTAACCTAACCTATGTCGTACCGTAACCTAACCTATGTCGTACCGTAACCTAACCTATGTCGTACCGTAACCTAACCTATGTCGTACCGTAACCTAACCTATGTCGTACCGTAACCTAACCTATGTCGTACCGTAACCTAACCTATGTCGTACCGTAACCTAACCTATGTCGTACCGTAACCTAACCTATGTCGTACCGTAACCTAACCTATGTCGTACCGTAACCTAACCTATGTCGTACCGTAACCTAACCTATGTCGTACCTTAACCTAACCTATGTCGTACCTTAACCTACCCTATGTCGTACCTTAACCTAACCTATGTCGTACCTTAACCTAACCTATGTCGTACCTTAACCTAACCTATGTCGTACCTTAACCTAACCTATGTCGTACCTTAACCTAACCTATGTCGTACCTTAACCTAACCTATGTCGTACCTTAACCTAACCTATGTCGTACCTTAACCTAACCTATGTCGTACCTTAACCTAACCTATGTCGTACCTTAACCTAACCTATGTCGTACCTTAACCTAACCTATGTCGTACCTTAACCTAACCTATGTCGTACCTTAACCTAACCTATGTCGTACCTTAACCTAACCTATGTCGTACCTTAACCTAACCTATGTCGTACCTTAACCTAACCTATGTCGTACCTTAACCTAACCTATGTCGTACCTTAACCTAACCTATGTCGTACCTTAACCTAACCTATGTCGTACCTTAACCTAACCTATGTCGTACCTTAACCTAACCTATGTCGTACCTTAACCTAACCTATGTCGTACCTTAACCTAACCTATGTCGTACCTTAACCTAACCTATGTCGTACCTTAACCTAACCTATGTCGTACCTTAACCTAACCTATGTCGTACCTTAACCTAACCTATGTCGTACCTTAACCTAACCTATGTCGTACCTTAACCTAACCTATGTCGTACCTTAACCTAACCTATGTCGTACCTTAACCTAACCTATGTCGTACCTTAACCTAACCTATGTCGTACCTTAACCTAACCTATGTCGTACCTTAACCTAACCTATGTCGTACCTTAACCTAACCTATGTCGTACCTTAACCTAACCTATGTCGTACCTTAACCTAACCTATGTCGTACCTTAACCTAACCTATGTCGTACCTTAACCTAACCTATGTCGTACCTTAACCTAACCTGTATTGCGCCTTAACCTAACCTGTATTGCGCCTTAACGTAACCTGTATTGCGCCTTAACGTAACCTGTATTGCGCCTTAACGTAACCTGTATTGCGCCTTAACGTAACCTGTATTGCGCCTTAACGTAACCTGTATTGCGCCTTAACGTAACCTGTATTGCGCCTTAACGTAACCTGTATTGCGCCTTAACGTAACCTGTATTGCGCCTTAACGTAACCTGTATTGCGCCTTAACGTAACCTGTATTGCGCCTTAACGTAACCTGTATTGCGCCTTAACGTAACCTGTATTGCGCCTTAACGTAACCTGTATTGCGCCTTAACGTAACCTGTATTGCGCCTTAACGTAACCTGTATTGCGCCTTAACGTAACCTGTATTGCGCCTTAACGTAACCTGTATTGCGCCTTAACGTAACCTGTATTGCGCCTTAACGTAACCTGTATTGCGCCTTAACGTAACCTGTATTGCGCCTTAACGTAACCTGTATTGCGCCTTAACGTAACCTGTATTGCGCCTTAACGTAACCTGTATTGCGCCTTAACGTAACCTGTATTGCGCCTTAACGTAACCTGCATTGCGCCTTAACGTAACCTGCATTGCGCCTTAACGTAACCTGTATTGCGCCTTAACGTAACCTGCATTGCGCCTTAACGTAACCTGCATTGCGCCTTAACGTAACCTGTATTGCGCCTTAACGTAACCTGTATTGCGCCTTAACGTAACCTGTATTGCGCCTTAACGTAACCTGTATTGCGCCTTAACGTAACCTGTATTGCGCCTTAACGTAACCTGTATTGCGCCTTAACGTAACCTGTATTGCGCCTTAACGTAACCGATATTGCGCCTTAACGTAACCTATATTGCGCCGTAACGTAACCTATATTGCGCCGTAACGTAACCCACATTGCCCCTTAACGTAACCTATATTGCGCCGTAACGTAACCTATATTGCGCCGTAACGTAACCCACATTGCCCCTTAACGTAACCCACATTGCCCCTTAACGTAACCCACATTGCCCCTTAACGTAACCCAACACACGTTGGGCCTTAACCCAACACACGTTGGGCCTTAACCCAACACACGTTGGGCCGTAACCCAACACACGTTGGGCCTTAACCCAACACACGTTGGGCCTTAACCCAACACACGTTGGGCCTTAACCCAACACACGTTGGGCCTTAACCTGCTCTGTAATTGTCATACGACGCGTTAAATTAGTGTAGTGTTGCCTAACTGCAACCCCCGCAATATAGTTTGCTACTCGCACTGCCCGGTCCCCAGTGTATCGCTTCATGTTAAACACCTTGCAGCTATACACTGTAATGTGGATGGCAGCAGGACGTACATGCTCAATGCCCTTTGCAGTTGTTCATTGGCATTTGCAGTTGTTCATTGGCATTCGCATGGCGAAGCACTTAGCCTACGCTGTGGTACGGCCTGTGTCAACTGTCCGCTGATGTTGTACGTCCAAATCACACACTGTACTGCACATTGGTCCTCATGTACTGAATGATACATCGTGGTACATGTGACCGTACAACGACTGCGCCAACAACGGCGAACCATGCGGTCCAAATGTTGTGCACTCAGCTACGTGTCGTCTCCCTATAAGAGCTGGATTGCAGTGTGGTATGCCCTGGATGGCGATCAGCATGAGCCGTCTGTTGATGTAGTGGCGCGTGTTGTCAGACGTAGTCGTCTCTTCTCACACACCGTGATAGCACGGTGCACTGCGTTCCACATCTGCGACATGCGACAGAGGCCGGTTGACAGTCGTTCGCGCAATGGACATCGCATACGTACGGGGGCCACCTTCCACGTGTTCGCTAAGCGTGGACATGTTGTTGCGTGTATGTGGGCAGACAGTGTGTCGTGACACCTGACACAGGCATGCAACAATCGTTGAATTTGCAAATGGCGATGGACGCCTACGTTTGCTGGTGACGTTACGCAAATGAACAACTGGTAAACCGTTGTGGTGCGGTTGTTCTCGCTAGGGGTGAATCAGTGATGGCGACGATCGGTTGAGCTACCAACCGGTTGTTGCAGCGATACCCACCATGCCCACGAACGTGAATGGCATGTGGGTGTGAAGCGATACGCGGCGGTGGCTGGGTGGGACCGTCCCCGGCCGGTGAGGGGGGGCCTCCCGGCGTGTTGGCCGTGCGGTGCGTGGGCGCACGCGCTACAGCCGGCTGGTGGGGGCGGCCAGTGGCAGGCGCGCCGGCCGACGGAGGCGGCAGGCGGCGCAGCTGCGCGCCGGCGCACCCTGCACGCGGCGCCGTGCGGCCAAAGTAGGTCCTCGCGGGCCCGGTGCGAAGCGCGGTGGACATCTGCAGTGTGCTGGTCCGATTGAGGACTGTGTGCGCTGAGGATGCGCCGCCGCCCGGCGCTCGGCGCCGCGACGCCGTCTGCTGCTCGGTCGCCTCTGCGGTTCTCGCAGGTGGTTTGTATCGCAGCTGTGCGGACGTGTTGGCGCGTGCGCTGTGCTGGGAGAGTTCGCTTCGGCACCCAAGTGGGGCTTTTGTCCTTCTGTGGCGCTGGCGTTGGAGCTGCCGGTCACCGTAGGTGGCGCGTGTTGTCTCCCGCCGGCAATGCCACGACAGCACGCTCCCGGGCCTCTGTCGGCAGCGGCAAGCTCAGTTGGGAGCACGGGTGGTCGCACCTAAAGCGTCTACTCGCCAAACTCCGGGCGATTGCGCCTCTCTCGAACCCGACCAAGTACTTAGGACGGCGCTGCGCGCCGCCGGGACCTGAGAGGGTTTCGAGGTGTATGGTGCAGGGGAGCTCAGCCTCCTCCTGTTTGCAGAATAATTGAGCGGACGCTTGCGTGTTCGCGCGGGCCCCCGGGACACACTCCCGGGCGGCCGGCTGCTCAGCTCTAGTTGACGCAGCTCCCTGGTTGATCCTGCCAGTAGTCATATGCTTGTCTCAAAGATTAAGCCATGCATGTCTCAGTACAAGCCGCATTAAGGTGAAACCGCGAATGGCTCATTAAATCAGTTATGGTTCCTTAGATCGTACCCACGTTACTTGGATAACTGTGGTAATTCTAGAGCTAATACATGCAA
>NW_025726468.1:20000-25000 GCF_021461395.2 Schistocerca americana | reverse complement strand
ACCGCCATCTATGAGACGCCAAGCCGACCAAGACATCGATGGGCCCACAGTGCCCATCTTTCGACCCCACCCACAAAGCCTGCGTCCTCTGTCGACCACAGCACCCCAACGCCAGCGCCTCTGCCGCACGAAATCGTGGACCGGCAATCACTCCACCTGCGCCCCACTCCAACCGCCCAACTCGCAACTCCAGCGGATGAACGGCGGACTTTTCCCGCAGTCGCAATGTGCAATCCACCCCTATAACATGCGTTTCATGAAGAGTTATCTCCAATATGCGACATTCCCGCTGTCCCTATACATGAGCTGCGGGCTGTACCAGTTACGAGCTAGAGACGCGACCGCGTTGCTCTCTGTACGAATGCCGATGCTGAGCGGTCAGCTAGGAGGCGCTCCATCCATGTCGGTACCGGTGAGCGTTGCACTCGCAGTCGCAAGAACGTACGGCAAGTATATTACCTGGAAGAGTCAATGACAGTCCACGCCCCCCTGCGTGGGAAGAGTCTTTCTAGGCCATGACCCACCGGAAGGGCGCAGCGTCCCCCACCCCAGACATGTGACGTCACACCATCGGTATTGACGACTAGACTGATTCCTTATAATCATTTGCCATACACCGGTGGAAGCTGCCGAGACGAGTAACTACATAGCGGGCTCGCCGTGTCACTAATGTACAGAGATACAACAGTTTCGACTGGAACCGGATTAAACGTATACACGGCGCTGATTAGTAATAGATAGAGCCATCAGAATACAGATAATGTATACAACTGTCCGTATACATGCTGAAAGACTCTGCTCACAATCACAACCACACGTCAGCCACACACCCTTATCACGCACTACTCTCTGCCTGTAACACGCACACAGACAATATGTAAGCACCAGCATGGAACAACACCCAGTGCATCCTCTCCGCCACATTAGACAATCCACACTGTCATAACCAGACTGGGAGGTCCACTCAGAAAACAGAATATCCCACCCACCCGACAACCACCATTGCTCAGCCAAGCCACCAACACCCACACATGTCCTACACAGGGGTGCACCCAACATCACAATACTGCCTCCTCTCACAGCACACAAACAATGGCAGGAATGAAAGACACAGGTCTGCCACAAGCATGGAATGAGAGCGCCGCCTGTCATGAGCCAAAGGTGCATCCTGACGTGGCAAATCAGATGATGCCGCAGCATCCACTTACTATAATCACAATCAACAAACCGGCCGCCCCGCCCCGCCCCCCATTAAACCTTTCCTTACAACAATGTGTACCTTAACCTAACCTATATCGTACCGTAACCTAACCTATATCGTACCGTAACCTAACCTATGTCGTACGTAACCTAACCTATGTCGTACCGTAACCTAACCTATGTCGTACCGTAACCTAACCTATGTCGTACCGTAACCTAACCTATGTCGTACCGTAACCTAACCTATGTCGTACCGTAACCTAACCTATGTCGTACCGTAACCTAACCTATGTCGTACCGTAACCTAACCTATGTCGTACCGTAACCTAACCTATGTCGTACCGTAACCTAACCTATGTCGTACCGTAACCTAACCTATGTCGTACCGTAACCTAACCTATGTCGTACCGTAACCTAACCTATGTCGTACCGTAACCTAACCTATGTCGTACCGTAACCTAACCTATGTCGTACCTTAACCTAACCTATGTCGTACCTTAACCTACCCTATGTCGTACCTTAACCTAACCTATGTCGTACCTTAACCTAACCTATGTCGTACCTTAACCTAACCTATGTCGTACCTTAACCTAACCTATGTCGTACCTTAACCTAACCTATGTCGTACCTTAACCTAACCTATGTCGTACCTTAACCTAACCTATGTCGTACCTTAACCTAACCTATGTCGTACCTTAACCTAACCTATGTCGTACCTTAACCTAACCTATGTCGTACCTTAACCTAACCTATGTCGTACCTTAACCTAACCTATGTCGTACCCTTAACCTAACCTATGTCGTACCTTAACCTAACCTATGTCGTACCTTAACCTAACCTATGTCGTACCTTAACCTAACCTATGTCGTACCTTAACCTAACCTATGTCGTACCTTAACCTAACCTATGTCGTACCTTAACCTAACCTATGTCGTACCTTAACCTAACCTATGTCGTACCTTAACCTAACCTATGTCGTACCTTAACCTAACCTATGTCGTACCTTAACCTAACCTATGTCGTACCTTAACCTAACCTATGTCGTACCTTAACCTAACCTATGTCGTACCTTAACCTAACCTATGTCGTACCTTAACCTAACCTATGTCGTACCTTAACCTAACCTATGTCGTACCTTAACCTAACCTATGTCGTACCTTAACCTAACCTATGTCGTACCTTAACCTAACCTATGTCGTACCTTAACCTAACCTATGTCGTACCTTAACCTAACCTATGTCGTACCTTAACCTAACCTATGTCGTACCTTAACCTAACCTATGTCGTACCTTAACCTAACCTGTATTGCGCCTTAACCTAACCTGTATTGCGCCTTAACCTAACCTGTATTGCGCCTTAACGTAACCTGTATTGCGCCTTAACGTAACCTGTATTGCGCCTTAACGTAACCTGTATTGCGCCTTAACGTAACCTGTATTGCGCCTTAACGTAACCTGTATTGCGCCTTAACGTAACCTGTATTGCGCCTTAACGTAACCTGTATTGCGCCTTAACGTAACCTGTATTGCGCCTTAACGTAACCTGTATTGCGCCTTAACGTAACCTGTATTGCGCCTTAACGTAACCTGTATTGCGCCTTAACGTAACCTGTATTGCGCCTTAACGTAACCTGTATTGCGCCTTAACGTAACCTGTATTGCGCCTTAACGTAACCTGTATTGCGCCTTAACGTAACCTGTATTGCGCCTTAACGTAACCTGTATTGCGCCTTAACGTAACCTGTATTGCGCCTTAACGTAACCTGTATTGCGCCTTAACGTAACCTGTATTGCGCCTTAACGTAACCTGTATTGCGCCTTAACGTAACCTGTATTGCGCCTTAACGTAACCTGTATTGCGCCTTAACGTAACCTGTATTGCGCCTTAACGTAACCTGCATTGCGCCTTAACGTAACCTGCATTGCGCCTTAACGTAACCTGTATTGCGCCTTAACGTAACCTGCATTGCGCCTTAACGTAACCTGCATTGCGCCTTAACGTAACCTGTATTGCGCCTTAACGTAACCTGTATTGCGCCTTAACGTAACCTGTATTGCGCCTTAACGTAACCTGTATTGCGCCTTAACGTAACCTGTATTGCGCCTTAACGTAACCTGTATTGCGCCTTAACGTAACCTGTATTGCGCCTTAACGTAACCTGTATTGCGCCTTAACGTAACCGATATTGCGCCTTAACGTAACCTATATTGCGCCGTAACGTAACCTATATTGCGCCGTAACGTAACCCACATTGCCCCTTAACGTAACCTATATTGCGCCGTAACGTAACCTATATTGCGCCGTAACGTAACCCACATTGCCCCTTAACGTAACCCACATTGCCCCTTAACGTAACCCACATTGCCCCTTAACGTAACCCAACACACGTTGGGCCTTAACCCAACACACGTTGGGCCTTAACCCAACACACGTTGGGCCGTAACCCAACACACGTTGGGCCTTAACCCAACACACGTTGGGCCTTAACCCAACACACGTTGGGCCTTAACCCAACACACGTTGGGCCTTAACCTGCTCTGTAATTGTCATACGACGCGTTAAATTAGTGTAGTGTTGCCTAACTGCAACCCCCGCAGTATAGTTTGCTACTCGCACTGCCCGGTCCCCAGTGTATCGCTTCATGTTAAACACCTTGCAGCTATACACTGTAATGTGGATGGCAGCAGGACGTACATGCTCAATGCCCTTTGCAGTTGTTCATTGGCATTTGCAGTTGTTCATTGGCATTCGCATGGCGAAGCACTTAGCCTACGCTGTGGTACGGCCTGTGTCAACTGTCCGCTGATGTTGTACGTCCAAATCACACACTGTACTGCACATTGGTCCTCATGTACTGAATGATACATCGTGGTACATGTGACCGTACAACGACTGCGCCAACAACGGCGAACCATGCGGTCCAAATGTTGTGCACTCAGCTACGTGTCGTCTCCCTATAAGAGCTGGATTGCAGTGTGGTATGCCCTGGATGGCGATCAGCATGAGCCGTCTGTTGATGTAGTGGCGCGTGTTGTCAGACGTAGTCGTCTCTTCTCACACACCGTGATAGCACGGTGCACTGCGTTCCACATCTGCGACATGCGACAGAGGCCGGTTGACAGTCGTTCGCGCAATGGACATCGCATACGTACGGGGGCCACCTTCCACGTGTTCGCTAAGCGTGGACATGTTGTTGCGTGTATGTGGGCAGACAGTGTGTCGTGACACCTGACACAGGCATGCAACAATCGTTGAATTTGCAAATGGCGATGGACGCCTACGTTTGCTGGTGACGTTACGCAAATGAACAACTGGTAAACCGTTGTGGTGCGGTTGTTCTCGCTAGGGGTGAATCAGTGATGGCGACGATCGGTTGAGCTACCAACCGGTTGTTGCAGCGATACCCACCATGCCCACGAACGTGAATGGCATGTGGGTGTGAAGCGATACGCGGCGGTGGCTGGGTGGGACCGTCCCCGGCCGGTGAGGGGGGGCCTCCCGGCGTGTTGGCCGTGCGGTGCGTGGGCGCACGCGCTACAGCCGGCTGGTGGGGGCGGCCAGTGGCAGGCGCGCCGGCCGACGGAGGCGGCAGGCGGCGCAGCTGCGCGCCGGCGCACCCTGCACGCGGCGCCGTGCGGCCAAAGTAGGTCCTCGCGGGCCCGGTGCGAAGCGCGGTGGACATCTGCAGTGTGCTGGTCCGATTGAGGACTGTGTGCGCTGAGGATGCGCCGCCGCCCGGCGCTCGGCGCCGCGACGCCGTCTGCTGCTCGGTCGCCTCTGCGGTTCTCGCAGGTGGTTTG
>NW_025726468.1:12500-15000 GCF_021461395.2 Schistocerca americana | reverse complement strand
CTTTGTGCTGGCCCCCGTTGGGCGAAAGGGAATCCGGTTCCTATTCCGGAACCCGGCAGCGGAACCGATACAAGTCGGGCCCCTCTTTTAGAGATGCTCGTCGGGGTAACCCAAAAGGACCCGGAGACGCCGTCGGGAGATCGGGGAAGAGTTTTCTTTTCTGCATGAGCGTTCGAGTTCCCTGGAATCCTCTAGCAGGGAGATAGGGTTTGGAACGCGAAGAGCACCGCAGTTGCGGCGGTGTCCCGATCTTCCCCTCGGACCTTGAAAATCCGGGAGAGGGCCACGTGGAGGTGTCGCGCCGGTTCGTACCCATATCCGCAGCAGGTCTCCAAGGTGAAGAGCCTCTAGTCGATAGAATAATGTAGGTAAGGGAAGTCGGCAAATTGGATCCGTAACTTCGGGATAAGGATTGGCTCTGAGGATCGGGGCGTGTCGGGCTTGGTCGGGAAGTGGGTCAGCGCTAACGTGCCGGGCCTGGGCGAGGTGAGTGCCGTAGGGGTGCCGGTAAGTGCGGGCGTTTAGCGCGGGCGTGGTCTGCTCTCGCCGTTGGTTGGCCTCGTGCTGGCCGGCGGTGCAGGATGCGCGCGCCTGCGCGGCGTTCGCGCCCCGGTGCTTCAACCTGCGTGCAGGATCCGAGCTCGGTCCCGTGCCTTGGCCTCCCACGGATCTTCCTTGCTGCGAGGCCGCGTCCGCCTTAGCGTGCTCCTCCGGGGGCGCGCGGGTGCGCGGATTCTCTTCGGCCGCCATTCAACGATCAACTCAGAACTGGCACGGACTGGGGGAATCCGACTGTCTAATTAAAACAAAGCATTGCGATGGCCCTAGCGGGTGTTGACGCAATGTGATTTCTGCCCAGTGCTCTGAATGTCAACGTGAAGAAATTCAAGCAAGCGCGGGTAAACGGCGGGAGTAACTATGACTCTCTTAAGGTTTTCGCAGAGTGGAAGACCGCACCAGGGGCTTGGGGGGGTTACCAGCCCCCCCTCGCACTATCCCTTTTTTTAGTTGGGGGCAGTATTCAGAGAAAAAGTGGTGGCCCTTCCGCTGAAGGTGCCACCCCAACTCCCCCAGCACCTAGCCGGCCAACCGGCCGTGCCGAAAATCTTGTAACTTTTGCAGCTGTATACGCCTGTAGTGAGTGCCACCGCAGCTTTACCACCAAGAACGGTCTCGGGGTCCATCGCCGCCGCCAACACCTTGCGGCCGCCAACGCGGAGATCGTCACGGAGAGGCATCGCGCGAGGTGGACGGAGGAAGAAGTCCTGTCGCTCGCCAAGGCGGAGGCCGAACTGTTCCTCGAGAGGGACGCCCGGTTCTTCTTTGTAAATCAAGAGCTCATCAGGATGTTCCCCGACCGAACGCTTGAGGCAATCAAGTGCCGACGGCGGCAAGCTGCCCACAAGCAGCTTGTCCGCCAATTCATGGAGGCGCTTGAGATCGGTCGGGGGGAAGAGCCGGCGTCCCGCCGGGGAGCAGCGAGCCCGCTGCCTGACGCGGGCGAGGCCGCTGCGCCGCCCGTCGACGCAGCCGAGGACTTCGCGGCCGACACCACCGGGCCGCCGCCGGAGGGGCCGACTGACGCCGCCATCTGGGAGCATCTGGCGGGGCTACCCGCTTCCGCCCAGCGTTTCTCTGCCCTGGATCGTGTCATAGGTCTGGGGCGGGGCACGCCGCCCGATGTCATCCTGGGCATGCTCCCGGATGCCCTTGCGTCGGTCGGGTCCAGAGGGGAGAGATCGATCACCAGGACACAGCGGCCGCGCCAACCATCGAAGCGGCCGCCTGCCGCGCCGCCGACGCAGAAGCGCAAGCGGCGCCGCTGGGAGTACGCGAGAACGCAGGATGCCTTCCGACGGTCGCGTGCACGTTGCGTGCGCGGCCTCTTGGATGGCACCCTGCTCCAGCCGCCACCTGCCATCCCTGGTCTGCTGGACTTCTGGGCGGACCTCTTCACCAAGAAGCCCATCTCCACCGCGGGCTTCATTCGTGACCGCCTCCTCCCGCACTCGGAGCCTGTCGCTCCCGAGTGCCTATGGGGGCCGGTCACACATGAGGAGGTCGCCGCCGCGTTGCCGCCCAGGGGATCAGCAGCCGGGCCGGACGGCCTTACCCCAGCGGAGTTGCGGCGCCTGCCGCACGAAGTCCTGGTGAAAGTGATGAATCTCTTCCTTCTGGCCCGCGCCCTTCCGGAACGCCTGCTTCGCGCGCGAACGTCCCTTCTCCCGAAGACGGCTGCACCAACATCCCCCGCTGACTTTCGCCCCATTACGGTCTGCTCGGTGTTGGCGCGGACCTTTCACAAGGTTCTCGCGTCACGCCTGATGCGCGCATGTGCTGTGGACGAACGTCAGCGGGCATTCATCCCTCGGGATGGGATGTTGGAAAATACCTTCATCTTGGACACTGCTCTCACCGACGCAGTTCGCTCCTGCCGCTCTGTCTTTGTGGCATCGATCGACGTATCTAAGGCATTCGATTCGGTAGATCATGCTGCCCT
>NW_025726468.1:0-7500 GCF_021461395.2 Schistocerca americana | reverse complement strand
CACTACTCTCTGCCTGTAACACGCACACAGACAATATGTAAGCACCAGCATGGAACAACACCCAGTGCATCCTCTCCGCCACATTAGACAATCCACACTGTCATAACCAGACTGGGAGGTCCACTCAGAAAACAGAATATCCCACCCACCCGACAACCACCATTGCTCAGCCAAGCCACCAACACCCACACATGTCCTACACAGGGGTGCACCCAACATCACAATACTGCCTCCTCTCACAGCACACAAACAATGGCAGGAATGAAAGACACAGGTCTGCCACAAGCATGGAATGAGAGCGCCGCCTGTCATGAGCCAAAGGTGCATCCTGACGTGGCAAATCAGATGATGCCGCAGGCATCCACTTACTATAATCACAATCAACAAACCGGCCGCCCCGCCCCGCCCCCCATTAAACCTTTCCTTACAACAATGTGTACCTTAACCTAACCTATATCGTACCGTAACCTAACCTATATCGTACCGTAACCTAACCTATGTCGTACCGTAACCTAACCTATGTCGTACCGTAACCTAACCTATGTCGTACCGTAACCTAACCTATGTCGTACCGTAACCTAACCTATGTCGTACCGTAACCTAACCTATGTCGTACCGTAACCTAACCTATGTCGTACCGTAACCTAACCTATGTCGTACCGTAACCTAACCTATGTCGTACCGTAACCTAACCTATGTCGTACCGTAACCTAACCTATGTCGTACCGTAACCTAACCTATGTCGTACCGTAACCTAACCTATGTCGTACCGTAACCTAACCTATGTCGTACCGTAACCTAACCTATGTCGTACCGTAACCTAACCTATGTCGTACCTTAACCTAACCTATGTCGTACCTTAACCTAACCTATGTCGTACCTTAACCTAACCTATGTCGTACCTTAACCTAACCTATGTCGTACCTTAACCTAACCTATGTCGTACCTTAACCTAACCTATGTCGTACCTTAACCTAACCTATGTCGTACCTTAACCTAACCTATGTCGTACCTTAACCTAACCTATGTCGTACCTTAACCTAACCTATGTCGTACCTTAACCTAACCTATGTCGTACCTTAACCTAACCTATGTCGTACCTTAACCTAACCTATGTCGTACCTTAACCTAACCTATGTCGTACCTTAACCTAACCTATGTCGTACCTTAACCTAACCTATGTCGTACCTTAACCTAACCTATGTCGTACCTTAACCTAACCTATGTCGTACCTTAACCTAACCTATGTCGTACCTTAACCTAACCTATGTCGTACCTTAACCTAACCTATGTCGTACCTTAACCTAACCTATGTCGTACCTTAACCTAACCTATGTCGTACCTTAACCTAACCTATGTCGTACCTTAACCTAACCTATGTCGTACCTTAACCTAACCTATGTCGTACCTTAACCTAACCTATGTCGTACCTTAACCTAACCTATGTCGTACCTTAACCTAACCTATGTCGTACCTTAACCTAACCTATGTCGTACCTTAACCTAACCTATGTCGTACCTTAACCTAACCTATGTCGTACCTTAACCTAACCTATGTCGTACCTTAACCTAACCTATGTCGTACCTTAACCTAACCTATGTCGTACCTTAACCTAACCTATGTCGTACCTTAACCTAACCTATGTCGTACCTTAACCTAACCTATGTCGTACCTTAACCTAACCTATGTCGTACCTTAACCTAACCTGTATTGCGCCTTAACCTAACCTGTATTGCGCCTTAACCTAACCTGTATTGCGCCTTAACGTAACCTGTATTGCGCCTTAACGTAACCTGTATTGCGCCTTAACGTAACCTGTATTGCGCCTTAACGTAACCTGTATTGCGCCTTAACGTAACCTGTATTGCGCCTTAACGTAACCTGTATTGCGCCTTAACGTAACCTGTATTGCGCCTTAACGTAACCTGTATTGCGCCTTAACGTAACCTGTATTGCGCCTTAACGTAACCTGTATTGCGCCTTAACGTAACCTGTATTGCGCCTTAACGTAACCTGTATTGCGCCTTAACGTAACCTGTATTGCGCCTTAACGTAACCTGTATTGCGCCTTAACGTAACCTGTATTGCGCCTTAACGTAACCTGTATTGCGCCTTAACGTAACCTGTATTGCGCCTTAACGTAACCTGTATTGCGCCTTAACGTAACCTGTATTGCGCCTTAACGTAACCTGTATTGCGCCTTAACGTAACCTGTATTGCGCCTTAACGTAACCTGTATTGCGCCTTAACGTAACCTGTATTGCGCCTTAACGTAACCTGTATTGCGCCTTAACGTAACCTGCATTGCGCCTTAACGTAACCTGCATTGCGCCTTAACGTAACCTGTATTGCGCCTTAACGTAACCTGCATTGCGCCTTAACGTAACCTGCATTGCGCCTTAACGTAACCTGTATTGCGCCTTAACGTAACCTGTATTGCGCCTTAACGTAACCTGTATTGCGCCTTAACGTAACCTGTATTGCGCCTTAACGTAACCTGTATTGCGCCTTAACGTAACCTGTATTGCGCCTTAACGTAACCTGTATTGCGCCTTAACGTAACCTGTATTGCGCCTTAACGTAACCGATATTGCGCCTTAACGTAACCTATATTGCGCCGTAACGTAACCTATATTGCGCCGTAACGTAACCCACATTGCCCCTTAACGTAACCTATATTGCGCCGTAACGTAACCTATATTGCGCCGTAACGTAACCCACATTGCCCCTTAACGTAACCCACATTGCCCCTTAACGTAACCCACATTGCCCCTTAACGTAACCCAACACACGTTGGGCCTTAACCCAACACACGTTGGGCCTTAACCCAACACACGTTGGGCCGTAACCCAACACACGTTGGGCCTTAACCCAACACACGTTGGGCCTTAACCCAACACACGTTGGGCCTTAACCCAACACACGTTGGGCCTTAACCTGCTCTGTAATTGTCATACGACGCGTTAAATTAGTGTAGTGTTGCCTAACTGCAACCCCCGCAATATAGTTTGCTACTCGCACTGCCCGGTCCCCAGTGTATCGCTTCATGTTAAACACCTTGCAGCTATACACTGTAATGTGGATGGCAGCAGGACGTACATGCTCAATGCCCTTTGCAGTTGTTCATTGGCATTTGCAGTTGTTCATTGGCATTCGCATGGCGAAGCACTTAGCCTACGCTGTGGTACGGCCTGTGTCAACTGTCCGCTGATGTTGTACGTCCAAATCACACACTGTACTGCACATTGGTCCTCATGTACTGAATGATACATCGTGGTACATGTGACCGTACAACGACTGCGCCAACAACGGCGAACCATGCGGTCCAAATGTTGTGCACTCAGCTACGTGTCGTCTCCCTATAAGAGCTGGATTGCAGTGTGGTATGCCCTGGATGGCGATCAGCATGAGCCGTCTGTTGATGTAGTGGCGCGTGTTGTCAGACGTAGTCGTCTCTTCTCACACACCGTGATAGCACGGTGCACTGCGTTCCACATCTGCGACATGCGACAGAGGCCGGTTGACAGTCGTTCGCGCAATGGACATCGCATACGTACGGGGGCCACCTTCCACGTGTTCGCTAAGCGTGGACATGTTGTTGCGTGTATGTGGGCAGACAGTGTGTCGTGACACCTGACACAGGCATGCAACAATCGTTGAATTTGCAAATGGCGATGGACGCCTACGTTTGCTGGTGACGTTACGCAAATGAACAACTGGTAAACCGTTGTGGTGCGGTTGTTCTCGCTAGGGGTGAATCAGTGATGGCGACGATCGGTTGAGCTACCAACCGGTTGTTGCAGCGATACCCACCATGCCCACGAACGTGAATGGCATGTGGGTGTGAAGCGATACGCGGCGGTGGCTGGGTGGGACCGTCCCCGGCCGGTGAGGGGGGGCCTCCCGGCGTGTTGGCCGTGCGGTGCGTGGGCGCACGCGCTACAGCCGGCTGGTGGGGGCGGCCAGTGGCAGGCGCGCCGGCCGACGGAGGCGGCAGGCGGCGCAGCTGCGCGCCGGCGCACCCTGCACGCGGCGCCGTGCGGCCAAAGTAGGTCCTCGCGGGCCCGGTGCGAAGCGCGGTGGACATCTGCAGTGTGCTGGTCCGATTGAGGACTGTGTGCGCTGAGGATGCGCCGCCGCCCGGCGCTCGGCGCCGCGACGCCGTCTGCTGCTCGGTCGCCTCTGCGGTTCTCGCAGGTGGTTTGTATCGCAGCTGTGTGGACGTGTTGGCGCGTGCGCTGTGCTGGGAGAGTTCGCTTCGGCACCCAAGTGGGGCTTTTGTCCTTCTGTGGCGCTGGCGTTGGAGCTGCCGGTCACCGTAGGTGGCGCGTGTTGTCTCCCGCCGGCAATGCCACGACAGCACGCTCCCGGGCCTCTGTCGGCAGCGGCAAGCTCAGTTGGGAGCACGGGTGGTCGCACCTAAAGCGTCTACTCGCCAAACTCCGGGCGATTGCGCCTCTCTCGAACCCGACCAAGTACTTAGGACGGCGCTGCGCGCCGCCGGGACCTGAGAGGGTTTCGAGGTGTATGGTGCAGGGGAGCTCAGCCTCCTCCTGTTTGCAGAATAATTGAGCGGACGCTTGCGTGTTCGCGCGGGCCCCCGGGACACACTCCCGGGCGGCCGGCTGCTCAGCTCTAGTTGACGCAGCTCCCTGGTTGATCCTGCCAGTAGTCATATGCTTGTCTCAAAGATTAAGCCATGCATGTCTCAGTACAAGCCGCATTAAGGTGAAACCGCGAATGGCTCATTAAATCAGTTATGGTTCCTTAGATCGTACCCACGTTACTTGGATAACTGTGGTAATTCTAGAGCTAATACATGCAAACAGAGTCCCGACCAGAGATGGAAGGGACGCTTTTATTAGATCAAAACCAATCGGTCGGCTCGTCCGGTCCGTTTGCCTTGGTGACTCTGAATAACTTTGGGCTGATCGCACGGTCCTCGTACCGGCGACGCATCTTTCAAATGTCTGCCTTATCAACTGTCGATGGTAGGTTCTGCGCCTACCATGGTTGTAACGGGTAACGGGGAATCAGGGTTCGATTCCGGAGAGGGAGCCTGAGAAACGGCTACCACATCCAAGGAAGGCAGCAGGCGCGCAAATTACCCACTCCCGGCACGGGGAGGTAGTGACGAAAAATAACGATACGGGACTCATCCGAGGCCCCGTAATCGGAATGAGTACACTTTAAATCCTTTAACGAGTATCTATTGGAGGGCAAGTCTGGTGCCAGCAGCCGCGGTAATTCCAGCTCCAATAGCGTATATTAAAGTTGTTGCGGTTAAAAAGCTCGTAGTTGGATTTGTGTCCCACGCTGTTGGTTCACCGCCCGTCGGTGTTTAACTGGCATGTATCGTGGGACGTCCTGCCGGTGGGGCGAGCTGAAGGCGTGCGACGCGCCTCGTGCGTGCTCGTGCGTCCCGAGGCGGACCCCGTTGCAATCCTACCAGGGTGCTCTTGAGTGAGTGTCTCGGTGGGCCGGCACGTTTACTTTGAACAAATTAGAGTGCTTAAAGCAGGCAAGCCCGCCTGAATACTGTGTGCATGGAATAATGGAATAGGACCTCGGTTCTATTTTGTTGGTTTTCGGAACCCGAGGTAATGATTAATAGGGACAGGCGGGGGCATTCGTATTGCGACGTTAGAGGTGAAATTCTTGGATCGTCGCAAGACGAACAGAAGCGAAAGCATTTGCCAAGTATGTTTTCATTAATCAAGAACGAAAGTTAGAGGTTCGAAGGCGATCAGATACCGCCCTAGTTCTAACCATAAACGATGCCAGCCAGCGATCCGCCGCAGTTCCTCCGATGACTCGGCGGGCAGCCTCCGGGAAACCAAAGCTTTTGGGTTCCGGGGGAAGTATGGTTGCAAAGCTGAAACTTAAAGGAATTGACGGAAGGGCACCACCAGGAGTGGAGCCTGCGGCTTAATTTGACTCAACACGGGAAACCTCACCAGGCCCGGACACCGGAAGGATTGACAGATTGATAGCTCTTTCTTGATTCGGTGGGTGGTGGTGCATGGCCGTTCTTAGTTGGTGGAGCGATTTGTCTGGTTAATTCCGATAACGAACGAGACTCTAGCCTGCTAACTAGTCGCGTGACATCCTTCGTGCTGTCAGCGATTACTTTTCTTCTTAGAGGGACAGGCGGCTTCTAGCCGCACGAGATTGAGCAATAACAGGTCTGTGATGCCCTTAGATGTTCTGGGCCGCACGCGCGCTACACTGAAGGAATCAGCGTGTCTTCCTAGGCCGAAAGGTCGGGGTAACCCGCTGAACCTCCTTCGTGCTAGGGATTGGGGCTTGCAATTGTTCCCCATGAACGAGGAATTCCCAGTAAGCGCGAGTCATAAGCTCGCGTTGATTACGTCCCTGCCCTTTGTACACACCGCCCGTCGCTACTACCGATTGAATGATTTAGTGAGGTCTTCGGACTGGTACGCGGCATTGACTCTGTCGTTGCCGATGCTACCGGAAAGATGACCAAACTTGATCATTTAGAGGAAGTAAAAGTCGTAACAAGGTTTCCGTAGGTGAACCTGCGGAAGGATCATTACCGACTAGACTGCATGTCTTTCGGTGTGCGTGTCGTGTCGCGCAACACGCTACCTGTACGGCTCGCAGTAGCCGTGCGCCGCGTGCGGAACCACGCGTGCTTCTCAAAACTAACGCCAATGTTGTGTGGTACGAGCGCTGAAGCGCTGGAGCGGCTGGCCTGCGGCACCTGGCGCCTGGCGCCGGTTTTGAATGACTTTCGCCCGACTGCCTGTCCGCTCCGGTGTGGAGCCGTACGACGCCCATCGGCCGTGAGGCCGTTGGACACAGAACGCTTGAACAGGGGCCGCCACACGCCTACGTCCCGCCTATGCAACTGTCTTGAAAGAGACAGTGGAAACTAAGAAAAGATCACCCAGGACGGTGGATCACTCGGCTCGTGGGTCGATGAAGAACGCAGCAAATTGCGCGTCGACATGTGAACTGCAGGACACATGAACATCGACGTTTCGAACGCACATTGCGGTCCATGGATTCCGTTCCCGGGCCACGTCTGGCTGAGGGTCGGCTACGTATACTGAAGCGCGCGGCGTTTGCCCCGCTTCGCAGACCTGGGAGCGTCGCGGCCGCCTGTGGGGCCGGCCGCGCCTCCTGAAATGTGCGATGCGCGCCCGTCGCCTGGCGGTTCGCATACCGGTACTTACTCGGTAGCGTGCACAGCCGGCTGGCGGTGTGGCGTGCGACACCTCGTACAACGACCTCAGAGCAGGCGAGACTACCCGCTGAATTTAAGCATATTACTAAGCGGAGGAAAAGAAACTAACAAGGATTCCCCCAGTAGCGGCGAGCGAACAGGGAAGAGTCCAGCACCGAACCCCGCAGGCTGCCGCCTGTCGTGGCATGTGGTGTTTGGGAGGGTCCACTACCCCGACGCCTCGCGCCGAGCCCAAGTCCAACTTGAATGAGGCCACGGCCCGTAGAGGGTGCCAGGCCCGTAGCGGC
>NW_025726466.1:0-68790 GCF_021461395.2 Schistocerca americana | reverse complement strand
CTTATACAATTTATCAGGTTTCATTATGTCTGTTGCAATGTTACATACGGTTCACTCTTTCATTAATATTATCGTTGGGTTTGTTTTGTAGGGACGTTAACATTCTGGCACATTTTTATTATCATCGGACTCTCTGCTATTTGTGCAGGGAGGTTATACCTGGGTCCATTTCCATTTCCATTTACATTTTAATATTGATAGACTTTTTGTTTTCTTTTTTGTTTCTTGTTGTTTTTCCTTCTTTTTTTTTGTTGTTTTTTTTTCTTTTGTTTTGTTTTTCCCCGCTCTCACCACCACCGCCGCATCACGCCTTCCGTTTTCTTGGTTTCTTTTCTGTGCTTCAACATCACCGCGCCCCATTTCCACACCACAGCCATCAGCCTCCAAGACGGGCGGGCGCAGTGTGCCATTTCCGGCGCACAAGCACACCCGTACGGTACTCTCCTCGCCCCCACGCCACCAACAACACAGCGACCACGCGGCTTTCAGGCACGGCACGGCACGGCACGGCACCGGCGAAATGCGCCGCCCCCGCCCCCGCCCCTCCGCGCATCCGTCCGTCTCGCCACGTTCACTGACAGCCGCGTCTGCGGCTACACCACGACAACCACAACACAACACCGCTCCCCTCCCTGGCAACTCACATTGTTTTTCTCCTCCTCTTTTGCACAAACCACAACGCCGAGCACAGGCGCAAGCCACCCACACCGCGCCCCTCCCCGTCCCGTCTTTGGCCGCCGCTCCTCGTTTCCTCGTTTGCCCCCTCCCATCTCCCGAAATGCCATGCCAGCAGCGTTACGCATGCCCCTCCCCTGTCCACACAACACTACCGCCTAACGAACAGCCTTTTCCGGGCCACATGCAGGGCACGCCCACCTCCAAACACTGCCAATTCACGGACGCACGCACGCACACACACACACACACACACACACACACACTCACTTTCTCGACACCTTTCTGTACGGAGGGTGCGTCATCTCGACCGTGACAGAGTGACGGCAACTATCGACGATCCATTTCCCCCCACTGGTAAAACATGTCCACTAACACCTACATACATCATTCAAGTACACAGACAATAGCATACACACAATGGGAGGGCACACGAACATGGACGGCACGGCACTGTCATACACTCTTCCTCAGAACCATATCAACAAACGTTACGTACATCCGGGGAAAGCGAAAGCGAAAGCGAAAGCAAAGGCAAAGCCCAATGCAGCCGTCAAAGGTAACGTTCACCACGGCAGACACTTGCAGCCGCGCCGCCGTTAAACGCATTTCAGTGCGGCTCCAATACGCCTCCGACACGGGAACGTTCCGTTGCTCTACGAATGCGTTTCTCCCCTTTTTCCCTTCCTCTCTCTTTTGCCCCCCCCTCCTTGCACTCTTGCCTCATTCCTCACGTTCTGCCCAGACATTCGACCGATCAGAGTCAACCTTTCGTTACCGTTCTCAGCGCGACGGTGTACAACAGTATGACGGGTGTGCCCAAGACTTCGGTTCAGTTGCGTGACGCCGGTCTATCGCGCCGATCGACAGTTACTCAGGGGGCGACGGATCGGACCACGTCACCGACACACAAAACACTTTCAAACAAACAAACAAATACATACCGGATGGACACAGACAAACACGTGTACAGACATTCGCCAAACAAACGACCGGCGCCGCCGCCGCCGCCGCCGTCTAGCGTGCATCTTGAATGACGACATCGGGTGTGCGTGCGTCGTACGCAATCAGTCAGACACGGCTATCAAACATCAGAGTCGAATGGTACATCATCGTGCGTGTCGCCGTACACGTACAGTACAATACAACAACAATGCGTCTTAATGGCACGTTCATTTCAACGTCACTCACACACCTCCACGCTGCAGTTACGTCGCACCATTGTCAAACTCGGCGTACAGCAAAGGGAATAGTGGGCGGCAAAAACAAACCAAACAAAAACATTTCACATTTCACCCTCGCCATGTATGATGTGCAAAAAAACAAACCCGCAAACGGCCGTCGTTACGGTGACACAAAAGTCGCCGATCGCACTGTCCCCCCTCGCAGACGGGTAACACACAAACACACACACACCCCAACAACACCAATGGGTCAAAAACCACGCCAACGAGGCGTGCCACCATTCCACGCCACGGCGACCAACCTCGTGGCCGTACCCCGCGCAACACGCTTTGACGCGCCCCCCCACCCACAATCAAAATGCACACATACATCACAGCCGTCCACACAAACAACAACAACAACAACAATTCCGCCCTTCCCGCAAAAGGCAAGTTGGTGGCCCTGAAAAGGGCCGTTTCGCCGCTCTCGCAACGGAGGAGCCTTCTCCATCCTTCCTTCCATTCCAGAGCCACCTCCTTACTTGGAGCTCGTGTACTTGGTCACCGCCTTCGTGCCCTCGCTCACGGCGTGCTTGGCCAGCTCGCCAGGCAGCAACAGCCGCACAGCGGTCTGGATCTCGCGGGACGTGATGGTCGAGCGCTTGTTGTAGTGCGCCAGGCGAGAAGCCTCGGCCGCAATGCGCTCGAAAATGTCGTTCACGAAGCTGTTCATGATGCTCATCGCCTTCGACGAGATGCCCGTGTCAGGGTGCACCTGCTTCAGCACCTTGTAGATGTAGATGGCATAGCTCTCCTTCCTCTTGCGCTTCTTCTTCTTGTCGCCCTTCGAAATGTTCTTCTGCGCCTTGCCAGCCTTCTTGGCGGCCTTCCCGCTAGTCTTGGGCGGCATCTCCAACCAACGTACGGCAGCAGCAACACCAGTAGCAAGCGCTCCGCTCTAGTCAGCGTCTCCCCACACAGTGGCACCCGCCGCCAGCCGCCGCCGCACCTTTACCAGCTCGCCCTGTTGC
This sequence comes from Schistocerca americana, assembly GCF_021461395.2. NCBI lineage: Eukaryota > Metazoa > Arthropoda > Insecta > Orthoptera > Acrididae > Schistocerca > Schistocerca americana. The sequence goes on along the minus strand of NW_025726466.1, from coordinate 65,921 downwards.
GGCCGCCGACCAATGGGGCGCGCGCGCAACCGGCCGCCGCACCCGAGCCCATAAAGCACCCCCACCCCGGCTGCGCCGGCACGCACTCCGCTGCTCGACTCGCTGCCGCTCGCACCGGTCGTTTTCGTTTCCGTTTCGTGTGCACCGTCGCTAGCCCATCGCCATGTCCGGACGCGGAAAGGGAGGCAAAGTCAAGGGCAAGTCAAAGTCCCGCTCAAGCAGGGCTGGGCTCCAGTTCCCGGTCGGCAGAATCCACCGCCTCCTGCGCAAGGGAAACTACGCAGAGCGCGTCGGCGCCGGGGCGCCCGTCTACCTCGCCGCCGTCATGGAGTACCTCGCGGCTGAGGTGCTCGAGCTGGCCGGAAACGCGGCCCGCGACAACAAGAAGACGCGCATCATCCCGCGCCACCTGCAGCTTGCCATCCGCAACGACGAGGAGCTCAACAAGCTCCTGTCGGGCGTCACCATCGCACAGGGTGGTGTCCTGCCCAACATCCAGGCCGTCCTGCTGCCAAAGAAGACCGAGAAGAAGGCCTAAAGGAGGCCAGGCAATCGCAGCGCCGCGTGCTCCCCTGCACGCAACGCGCTTTGCCGGCTCGGCCCACAACAATCGGCCCTTTTCAGGGCCACCACACAAACCTACGTCCAAAGCAAAATTTCAGTCGTCCTCGCCGCACCTTGTTTTGTTTTAACTTTGCACTGTCACAGCACAGCCGCCGCCGGCGCACGTCCGCCATCTTGTCGTCCACACAGCCCGTGTGGCCCAACACACACACACACGCACACATTTTGCACCGTCGCAGTCGCCTTCCAAACCGACAACGGCAGCAATAATGACCATTGTTAAAGGGAGGCGTGTCGACACACCGCCCTCCACTCCCGCGCGCAACGGCCGTCGACACGAACGAAACAGCTGATCCGGCCGCCTATGCCCACACGCCTTGCCTCGGAAACCCCAACGCCGCCGCAAACAAACACACAGAGACAAACCACGCAAGCAAATAATCACCGCCTCTCGCACAACAACACACAGCCCGCCCGCCATCTCCGTCGCGATCGATACAAAGACACACAATAACAAACACACAAACGAAGCAGCTCCACACACAGCCAGCCACATGACACGTTTCCTTTCCTTCTCCCCTCCCAGTCACATCACGTCGCTCAAACGGAAAGAAAGAAACAAACAAACAAACAACACAGCGCGCACACACGCAGCAACAACACAGACTCTTTCGCACTTTTCAACTTCCGAACAGTGTGGTGGCCCTGAAAAGGGCCGTTTTCTAGTCTCTCCCACCCACAAGCACGGCCGCGGGAAGGCCAGCGCCCGCTGCGACGCAGCCTAACCGCCGAAACCGTACAGGGTGCGCCCCTGCCTCTTCAGGGCGTACACCACGTCCATGGCCGTCACAGTCTTGCGCTTGGCGTGCTCAGTGTACGTCACCGCGTCGCGGATCACGTTCTCCAGGAACACCTTCAGCACCCCGCGGGTCTCCTCGTAGATCAGACCAGAGATGCGCTTCACGCCGCCCCTGCGAGCCAGGCGGCGGATGGCGGGCTTCGTGATGCCCTGGATGTTGTCGCGCAACACCTTGCGGTGCCGCTTGGCGCCACCCTTGCCGAGCCCCTTTCCTCCCTTGCCGCGGCCTGTCATCCTTCCTTCCTCGGGCAAAGCAAAACGTGCACAAACAGCAGCTGCAGCGGCTGGCGAGTCGGCTACGGTCTGCGCCCAGCGCGCCCGCCGCCCCCCCTATATAGACTCTGGCCCGCCCTCCCCCCACCACGCGCAACCGAGGGCATATAAGCGCAGCACGGAGGCGCGCGGGCCCGTTGTCAAGGCAGCACCGGACGCCGCGCCGCACCTAACCTCCACGCACGCCGCTCCGCTACCGCTACCGCTACCGCCATGGCCCGCACAAAGCAAACGGCCCGCAAGTCCACCGGCGGAAAGGCGCCGCGCAAACAGCTCGCCACCAAGGCGGCGAGGAAGAGCGCGCCCGCCACCGGAGGCGTCAAGAAGCCCCACCGCTACAGGCCGGGCACCGTCGCCCTGCGAGAAATCAGGCGCTACCAGAAGAGCACAGAGCTGCTCATCCGCAAGCTGCCATTCCAGCGCCTAGTGCGCGAGATCGCCCAGGACTTCAAGACCGACCTGCGCTTCCAGAGCTCCGCAGTCATGGCCCTGCAGGAGGCCAGCGAGGCCTACCTCGTCGGCCTCTTCGAAGACACCAACCTGTGCGCAATCCACGCCAAGCGCGTCACCATCATGCCCAAGGACATCCAGCTCGCGCGCCGCATCCGCGGCGAGCGCGCCTAAACCGCGCCGCGGCACCGCACCGCACAAACAAAAACGGCCCTTTTCAGGGCCACTAACATCTCTCCGTCGCGAGCAAACTTTGTCGGTCGCCTGCCTCTCGCCCCGCAACCCAAAAACAAAAACCACCACTTCCCGTCCGTCCGCCACACCCGCTCACTCTGCCTGCCTGCTAGCAGCGCGCAACAATCACACATCATCCCTCCCCGGCGCTCAAAGCGCACAATACCCAACGGCCGACGTCACACCGCACGGGTGGCTGGCCGGCCGCCGCTTTCGTTTCGAAAACAAAAAAAACCCGCACTCCACTCCGACGGCCAACGGCCAGGCAGGCGCGCTCGCTCGCTCTACACGCCACCGAAATCCCCGCCGACTCCTTCCGCATCTCAACGTGCCCCCCCGTTGCAAAACATAACACACACACACACAAAGGAACAAAACAAAGACCAGACACGACTCGACAAGACAGACATCCGAGAAGAACGAACGCAGGCAAGCCAACCAACGTATTCAAACAAAACAACGTGACAGAAAACCAACCGTCGGCCGCCGCCACAAAACAAACACGGCGACAATCAACCACGACAACAACAACAACAACAACACCGCTTACCGCTACCGCCGCCCACACCCGCCACCGACCCCCGCAATCCAACCACCACGGCACGCAAACAGCATCCCCACGGGCATACAGAAACGCCAGACAGACACCCACACCAAACGCAACACGACAATCAAAACCTTCCCCGACGTGCTTTGATGGCCCTGAGAAGGGCCGTTTTGGGCCGCGCGTCTCTTGCGCGCCACTAGACGACGACGGGGGGTGGGGACGACGGAGTCAAGCGCCAAACCCTTCCTTTCCCATCTCTTTCTCCTCTACTCTACTTCTTCTTCTTGGGCGAAGCCTTCGCCTTAGACGGCGTCGTCGCCTTCTTCGGGCGCGGCGCCTTCGGCTTCTTCGTCGGAACCTTGGCGGCCTTCTTCGCCTTCGACGGCGACTTGGCCTTGGCCGGCTTGGCCGCAGCCGCCTTCTTCGCACCCGCGGGAGCGGCCGACGCCGCAGACGCCTTCTTGGCGGCGCCCGCCTTCCGACCGGTCGCCGCCTTCACGCCACCAGCCTTCTTTGCGCCGGCCGCACGGGCGCCCTTCTTCTCCTTGCTGGCCGGAGCGGCGCGCTTCTTCTTGGCACCGCCAGCACGAGCCTTGCCGCCCTCGGCCGCCCCCCCGCCGCCGGCGCCGGCAAGCTTGAACGAGCCGGACGCGCCCTTCCCCTTCGTCTGCACCAGCTCGCCCGCCACGACGGCCGACTTGAGGTACTTCTTGATAAACGGCGCCAGCTTCTCCGCGTCCAGCTTGTAGTGCGCGGCTATGTACTTCTTGATCGCCTGCAGCGACGACCCGCCGCGCTCCTTCAGACTCTTGATGGCGGCCGTCACCATCTCAGAGGTGCGCGGGTGCGCAGGCTTGGCGCGCGGCTTCTTCGCAGACGACGCAGACTTGGCCTTCTTCGTAGTGCCGGTGGCGGCGGGTGCCGCAGCAGTCTCGTTCGTAGCCGCCTGATCTGCCATTTCGACGACGCGCGTAACACACAGCGAGAGCGAGCGGGACGGCAGGCACGCAAGCACAAGAGCAGAGAATCACAAGGCCCAGCCAGTGTCGCGGGCGGGCGCGGACGGCCGAGAGAGCGGCCGCCACTCTGCGCGCCGCCGCGCCGCGCCTCCCGCGCTTGCTACCGCCCAACGTCCGACAGCCTGTGCGGAGCAGCCCCAAACCTGCGCCACAACCGCCCGCGCCTTTCAAACCACCGAGGATGGGGCTACACACAGCCACACCACAGTCGCCAACCAGTCGCCACGGCAGCGCCGCAAACCACGGCCAAACTGCAGCTACCGCGCGCTACAGCCTGGGTCGGCCCGCCGAGAATCGCCGCCCCCGCCCAAATGCCGCCCCCACAGCCCCAGCCGACGACCCGCCACAATGGCCAAACCTTCGGCAAAACTCCCACACCGTCGCCGCGGCAGCCCGGCCAGCGCGGCCGGCGCCACAGCCACACAAGCCGAGGCGTGCGGCGATGACGGCCGTGCAAACGCGCCTCCGCCGCCCCATCGCCTTCCGTCGCCCTCCCGCCGTTTCCCGATCGGCCCGCAGCCGTCGGGCCACATCGCGCGCCGTCCTCCTCCTCTCGCCCGCCAACATTCACAGCCGTTTCTCAACAATTGCCCGCCGCAAACGGACGCCGCCTGCGCAACAGGCGCCGCCGCCCCTCGCCGCTTCCGACCCAACCCCTCGACCGAGGCAAACCGCAATCCGAATCTACAGACCAACCCAATCTGCCGTCAAGCACACACGACAGCCGACCTTACACGTTACGCGTTACACATTACGTTTACACGTCTACGTTAGGTTAGGTTAGGTGGACGTGGGTTAGGTTAAGGGGACTTGGGTTAGGTTAAGCGTCAAACTTAGGTTAAGCATTCAAACACGTCAGGCGTCAGAGGTAGTAGGTTAGGTTAGGTTAGGTTAGGTTAGGTTAGGTTACACGTTAGGTTAAGGGGTCAGTGCTAGGTTAAGAAGCGTCAAACGTAGGTTACAAAAGCGTTCAAACGTGAGGCGTGAGCCGGACAGCTTACCTTACGTAGACGTTAGGGGCTCACAGGCTGAGCTCACCTCGCCACACCACACGTTAGGTTCGGTTCGGTTCGCTCGGCTCAGCGTAAAGCGCCGAGGTCAGGGTTACGTTCGTTCACCTTCGGGCGCCACACTTTCGGTTGAAAGGTCGCGACGGGACGACGTCGGCAGGCACGCCGCAAACGAACAAAAACGTACAGACGACGTCGGAAACCGCCGACAGACGGGGGAGCAGCACGACCACGACCACGACCAGACACCGAGCGCGAACGAGACACACGCGAACCACCCCCACCGGCCAAAGGGCACCACACAACAACCCAGAGCACCACGTGTCGACACCAGAGCAACCCGCCGCTCACGCGACATGGCTGGCACCGAAGGGCAACCGCCCGCAACTGCGCTTTCCGCGCCGGCCCGGATGCACGTCGTGCTACAACAACACCACTACCGTACACAGCCGCTGTTCACAACATCACTATCAATGGCGCGCCCGCGGCTCGCCGCCGTCGCAGTCGCAGCCCCAACGCCAGCACTTTTGCACCACCATTCACACGCACCGCAACACAGCTCGCCGACACAGCCGAACAAAACAAACACCACACAACAACAGCAACAACGCCGCCGCCTCTACTTGTGCCGGCGACCCACCCCGCCGATGGCGCACCTCTCGCCAGCCGGCAATCGACACACACGCACCCACCCACCGGGGCCCAGTGCAAAAAAAAAAAAAAAAAAACACACAAAAACAAAAAAACCAAACAACACAAACGACACGGGAAGCGCACACCGCCACTTCGCGCGCACGCCACCAACCAGTCGTCGTCTCAAAATAACAAACACAAACAAAATAAACTAACAACTAGGGCAACACAAAACAAAAACGCCTCGCACGAACCGCCCACAAAAAGGACAAGCACACGCACAGCCTCTGCTGACGACCACGACGCAGCGGCACGCTGCTCCTGTCCCGCGCCCCGCGCCCCACTCGATTCACAACTCACGCGACACCGTCAACGACGGGCTCGCTTCCCGCAACCTACCACCTTTCCGCCACGACGCACAGCCCCAGCCCCACCCGACGACGCCCGTGGCAACGACTGCACTTTCACCACCGCCTCCCCCTTCCCCCCCAAAACACACACACACACACACACACAGCCAGCCAAAAACGCACTCGCGACCCACACATGCACGTGCATCGGCACACGCCAACCAGTCAACGTCGACAACCACACGCAAGGCTCGAAACGAAACCGGCGTCCTTCCACGTTGCCATCAAGCTACGCGACACAAGACACAAGGAACCAACACAACAGCCGGCCCCACTAATTCCCACTCTCACGCCGCAAAAAGCACACCGAAACCGCCAAACGCACGCACATTCCCCTTCGCACTGACACCACCGACCGGCTCGCTACCACACACCTCTCGGCAGCCGTTTCACGCCAATTCGCCACACCGCCCACACAGTCGACAAGCGCCCGCCCTGTACGGCACACGCAACGACGCAGCGCAGCAAAGGGCGCCCGCAACACATACCTCTCCGCCGCCCGACGCGCCAACCGCCACACCACACCGCCAGCCACTCGCAAATTGTGCACTGCCACCAGCCACACGTCCAACACGCCGCGCCGCCTCCGGCCACCCGCCAGGGGGCGCTCACGTCCGCGACAACAGCGCGGCCCGCCGGGCCGGGCCGAACCGAACCGAGCCGCCGCTGCTCTGCACTCGGCACGGCCACACCCTGCTGCAGACCGGGCTCGTCCCTCTGTACGCGTCTGCCTGCGCATCAACACAACACGACCTTTTTTTTTTTTTTCCTCTCTACCGCCATCCCTTCTTCTCGCGTTTTACTCGTTGTTGCAGCAGCGGCGCACACCTACACATCCACAGCCCCAGCCGAGCCGGCCTCACCTCAGGGCCCGCCGCCAGCGTCTCCTCCTCGGGCACAGGTGCGGTGCTGTGGCCGCCCATCCAACCGCATTGCTGGCCGTCCAGCCACCAGGCGTTCCCACTGCCGCGAGCCACGCCGCGCACCGACCCTGCTGCAGAAAACGAAGCATAGCCAGAGACCGACCGATACACAAAGCAAGCCGTCGCCTCGCCTCTTGTCCTTCCTGCCTTCCTTCCGCCCCCGCCCTTCTCACACCACCGCCTCTCCACTTTCGCCCCCCCCCCCCCTCCTTTTTTTTCTTCTTTCTTTCTTTCTTTGGCCCTCTCTCCTTCCCGCCATGGCGGTTACGGCACCGCCTGCAGCGGCAGATTTTTTGCGCCCACACGCCTACTCCTACCACCATTAACCTTGCCCTGCCCTGCCCATCAACGTCGCAGTCGAACCGACGCTTGCCAACACACTGCCCACGTTCCTTTCTCTTTTCGGCCTACGCCCATTACGCGCCGCCGCCACAGCACCTTCCCTTCCCACAACACACCGACGTCATCACACGCACCCAAAACAGGGGCCACGACCGTGTTCCTCGCCCACTCCCATCCCGCACGGTACGCACATTCCCAACTACTACCGCGCACCCTCCCTTTCCACTCTGTGTGTCTCTGTGTCTGTGTCCTGTCCGCGCGTGACGCCTCTCAACATCCGCCGTCCCCCGTCCCGTTTTCGCCCCCATGCCGTCGTCGCGCCGCCTCCTCCCCGTCCACCGCCGCCCCTGTCCGCCCCGCACCACACCATACACCGCTGCTTGTCCCGGCCGTTGCCACCAAAGGCGCCGACCGCAAACGCGCCACGCCGCAGCCCCCGTGCGTCTCGCGCTCGCTTGCATCTCCGTGCCGACGCTGCCTCTCTTCCCACTCGCACTCGACCTCGACAACACAGTCTTTGGCTCCGCCACTGCGTGTTCCGGTGGTACGCACGCTGCAACACGTATGTATTCATTACCAGAGCGATGGCGAGGCATGACAGCATCTCTGTCTGACCAGAGAGTTCTTTATCGCTGCTAGTCGGCGCTTGGACCGCGCCAGACGACAGTAGTGGCACGCACCGGGTCGCCAGGAACAGTTGTTATATATATTGTAGCGCGAGTCGGGAGAGGTAGTAGTCGGTCGACAGTAGTAGCGGGTGGACGGTTGTACTGAGCGGGCGTCGGCGGCGTGCTCTGCTCGTCTCGCGACTCTGGTCACGGTTCGGGACGATGTATAGTATATTGTGTTATAATCAAGAGGTGGTGTGACGCTGCATTGCGCAAATCTGATAACGTATGTTCATTGTACTTATTTTGTTCAACAACACAAGCCCCACTATTACTTTTTTTCTAAAGTAACTTTTGTCTCTTAACGAAAAACATTCACTTTTTAAAGACTACTTCCTATGGCATTTCCCTCCAAGGAGTGCAATTAATTACCAGCCAGCACTCATTCATTGCACACAGCTGTGTAAGGGGTATCTACAATCGAGGAGCGGATATAAATGCAATTTTTTGTTTCTTTTTGTTTTTTGTTTTGTGTGTGTGTTGTAACCTCCCAGCAATATTTAAAATAATGGACAATGTTATTTACGGATGCTAATGGACATTGCGCTAATTGTAACCTCGCCCACAATGAGAGGTATTGAAAATGGCAACAACAATGTGCAATTCGCAATCTGACTCAAATATAAAGTCTTCACACAACATTTAAAAAAGTCCGTTCAGTGACAAGAAACTTCAATTAAACCGAAATATCGGTCTTTGGCCCTGTGCAAAACAATCGGAATTAAAGTCTTACCTCCGAATAAATGGATGTCACATTTCTGCTCTGGTTGTTGCGCAGCGCTTGGAGGAACTGCATTGCAAATAATAATATTCTCTTTTTTTGTGATTTTAGTGACATTTTTCTTCAAAGAAGTGGAACGAACTCTTTAGTTCAATAAAAGATTAAATGTTTGAAAAATGCTTTTGAAATAAAAATTATTATTGGGGAACTTGTTGGAGCATAATTACAATAAATACAATTTCTCATTATCTAATGATTATATTAATTAACAGTATACCTTATTCACCATCTTGACCAGTGTTGCCGACCGCCTACATCACACAACCGCACTCGGCTGCTACTACTGACCGACCGCTCTGCATGACGACTATTAGCGTACTGCACGCGACGACTACTGACAGAGTACAGCCCTCAACTACACAGACTGACTGACTGACTGAGAACCGCTCGCAACACTCGCGCAGTCCAGCGCAAACTCTCTGGTCACAGATGCTACAATGTCTCGCCATCGCTACTATGTTACATACGTGTTTCAGTGTCTTTTTCATTGGGGTAACGATCTTTGGCTCTTTTTATTCTGAATACAGGGCCAAAGGTCAACGGCTGCTGCCCTTATACAATTTATCAGGTTTCATTATGTCTGTTGCAATGTTACATACGGTTCACTCTTTCATTAATATTATCGTTGGGTTTGTTTTGTAGGGACGTTAACATTCTGGCACATTTTTATTATCATCGGACTCTCTGCTATTTGTGCAGGGAGGTTATACCTGGGTCCATTTCCATTTCCATTTACATTTTAATATTGATAGACTTTTTGTTTTCTTTTTTGTTTCTTGTTGTTTTTCCTTCTTTTTTTTTGTTGTTTTTTTTCTTTTGTTTTGTTTTTCCCGCTCTCACCACCACCGCCGCATCACGCCTTCCGTTTTCTTGGTTTCTTTTCTGTGCTTCAACATCACCGCGCCCCATTTCCACACCACAGCCATCAGCCTCCAAGACGGGCGGGCGCAGTGTGCCATTTCCGGCGCACAAGCACACCCGTACGGTACTCTCCTCGCCCCCACGCCACCAACAACACAGCGACCACGCGGCTTTCAGGCACGGCACGGCACGGCACGGCACCGGCGAAATGCGCCGCCCCCGCCCCCGCCCCTCCGCGCATCCGTCCGTCTCGCCACGTTCACTGACAGCCGCGTCTGCGGCTACACCACGACAACCACAACACAACACCGCTCCCCTCCCTGGCAACTCACATTGTTTTTCTCCTCCTCTTTTGCACAAACCACAACGCCGAGCACAGGCGCAAGCCACCCACACCGCGCCCCTCCCCGTCCCGTCTTTGGCCGCCGCTCCTCGTTTCCTCGTTTGCCCCCTCCCATCTCCCGAAATGCCATGCCAGCAGCGTTACGCATGCCCCTCCCCTGTCCACACAACACTACCGCCTAACGAACAGCCTTTTCCGGGCCACATGCAGGGCACGCCCACCTCCAAACACTGCCAATTCACGGACGCACGCACGCACACACACACACACACACACACACACACACTCACTTTCTCGACACCTTTCTGTACGGAGGGTGCGTCATCTCGACCGTGACAGAGTGACGGCAACTATCGACGATCCATTTCCCCCCACTGGTAAAACATGTCCACTAACACCTACATACATCATTCAAGTACACAGACAATAGCATACACACAATGGGAGGGCACACGAACATGGACGGCACGGCACTGTCATACACTCTTCCTCAGAACCATATCAACAAACGTTACGTACATCCGGGAAAGCGAAAGCGAAAGCGAAAGCAAAGGCAAAGCCCAATGCAGCCGTCAAAGGTAACGTTCACCACGGCAGACACTTGCAGCCGCGCCGCCGTTAAACGCATTTCAGTGCGGCTCCAATACGCCTCCGACACGGGAACGTTCCGTTGCTCTACGAATGCGTTTCTCCCCTTTTTCCCTTCCTCTCTCTTTTGCCCCCCCCTCCTTGCACTCTTGCCTCATTCCTCACGTTCTGCCCAGACATTCGACCGATCAGAGTCAACCTTTCGTTACCGTTCTCAGCGCGACGGTGTACAACAGTATGACGGGTGTGCCCAAGACTTCGGTTCAGTTGCGTGACGCCGGTCTATCGCGCCGATCGACAGTTACTCAGGGGGCGACGGATCGGACCACGTCACCGACACACAAAACACTTTCAAACAAACAAACAAATACATACCGGATGGACACAGACAAACACATGTACAGACATTCGCCAAACAAACGACCGGCGCCGCCGCCGCCGCCGCCGTCTAGCGTGCATCTTGAATGACGACATCGGTGTGCGTGCGTCGTACGCAATCAGTCAGACACGGCTATCAAACATCAGAGTCGAATGGTACATCATCGTGCGTGTCGCCGTACACGTACAGTACAATACAACAACAATGCGTCTTAATGGCACGTTCATTTCAACGTCACTCACACACCTCCACGCTGCAGTTACGTCGCACCATTGTCAAACTCGGCGTACAGCAAAGGGAATAGTGGGCGGCAAAAACAAACCAAACAAAAACATTTCACATTTCACCCTCGCCATGTATGATGTGCAAAAAAACAAACCCGCAAACGGCCGTCGTTACGGTGACACAAAAGTCGCCGATCGCACTGTCCCCCCTCGCAGACGGGTAACACACAAACACACACACACCCCAACAACACCAATGGGTCAAAAACCACGCCAACGAGGCGTGCCACCATTCCACGCCACGGCGACCAACCTCGTGGCCGTACCCCGCGCAACACGCTTTGACGCGCCCCCCCACCCACAATCAAAATGCACACATACATCACAGCCGTCCACACAAACAACAACAACAACAACAATTCCGCCCTTCCCGCAAAAGGCAAGTTGGTGGCCCTGAAAAGGGCCGTTTCGCCGCTCTCGCAACGGAGGAGCCTTCTCCATCCTTCCTTCCATTCCAGAGCCACCTCCTTACTTGGAGCTCGTGTACTTGGTCACCGCCTTCGTGCCCTCGCTCACGGCGTGCTTGGCCAGCTCGCCAGGCAGCAACAGCCGCACAGCGGTCTGGATCTCGCGGGACGTGATGGTCGAGCGCTTGTTGTAGTGCGCCAGGCGAGAAGCCTCGGCCGCAATGCGCTCGAAAATGTCGTTCACGAAGCTGTTCATGATGCTCATCGCCTTCGACGAGATGCCCGTGTCAGGGTGCACCTGCTTCAGCACCTTGTAGATGTAGATGGCATAGCTCTCCTTCCTCTTGCGCTTCTTCTTCTTGTCGCCCTTCGAAATGTTCTTCTGCGCCTTGCCAGCCTTCTTGGCGGCCTTCCCGCTAGTCTTGGGCGGCATCTCCAACCAACGTACGGCAGCAGCAACACCAGTAGCAAGCGCTCCGCTCTAGTCAGCGTCTCCCCACACAGTGGCACCCGCCGCCAGCCGCCGCCGCACCTTTACCAGCTCGCCCTGTTGCGGCCGCCGACCAATGGGGCGCGCGCGCAACCGGCCGCCGCACCCGAGCCCATAAAGCACCCCCACCCCGGCTGCGCCGGCACGCACTCCGCTGCTCGACTCGCTGCCGCTCGCACCGGTCGTTTTCGTTTCCGTTTCGTGTGCACCGTCGCTAGCCCATCGCCATGTCCGGACGCGGAAAGGGAGGCAAAGTCAAGGGCAAGTCAAAGTCCCGCTCAAGCAGGGCTGGGCTCCAGTTCCCGGTCGGCAGAATCCACCGCCTCCTGCGCAAGGGAAACTACGCAGAGCGCGTCGGCGCCGGGGCGCCCGTCTACCTCGCCGCCGTCATGGAGTACCTCGCGGCTGAGGTGCTCGAGCTGGCCGGAAACGCGGCCCGCGACAACAAGAAGACGCGCATCATCCCGCGCCACCTGCAGCTTGCCATCCGCAACGACGAGGAGCTCAACAAGCTCCTGTCGGGCGTCACCATCGCACAGGGTGGTGTCCTGCCCAACATCCAGGCCGTCCTGCTGCCAAAGAAGACCGAGAAGAAGGCCTAAAGGAGGCCAGGCAATCGCAGCGCCGCGTGCTCCCCTGCACGCAACGCGCTTTGCCGGCTCGGCCCACAACAATCGGCCCTTTTCAGGGCCACCACACAAACCTACGTCCAAAGCAAAATTTCAGTCGTCCTCGCCGCACCTTGTTTTGTTTTAACTTTGCACTGTCACAGCACAGCCGCCGCCGGCGCACGTCCGCCATCTTGTCGTCCACACAGCCCGTGTGGCCCAACACACACACACACGCACACATTTTGCACCGTCGCAGTCGCCTTCCAAACCGACAACGGCAGCAATAATGACCATTGTTAAAGGGAGGCGTGTCGACACACCGCCCTCCACTCCCGCGCGCAACGGCCGTCGACACGAACGAAACAGCTGATCCGGCCGCCTATGCCCACACGCCTTGCCTCGGAAACCCCAACGCCGCCGCAAACAAACACACAGAGACAAACCACGCAAGCAAATAATCACCGCCTCTCGCACAACAACACACAGCCCGCCCGCCATCTCCGTCGCGATCGATACAAAGACACACAATAACAAACACACAAACGAAGCAGCTCCACACACAGCCAGCCACATGACACGTTTCCTTTCCTTCTCCCCTCCCAGTCACATCACGTCGCTCAAACGGAAAGAAAGAAACAAACAAACAAACAACACAGCGCGCACACACGCAGCAACAACACAGACTCTTTCGCACTTTTCAACTTCCGAACAGTGTGGTGGCCCTGAAAAGGGCCGTTTTCTAGTCTCTCCCACCCACAAGCACGGCCGCGGGAAGGCCAGCGCCCGCTGCGACGCAGCCTAACCGCCGAAACCGTACAGGGTGCGCCCCTGCCTCTTCAGGGCGTACACCACGTCCATGGCCGTCACAGTCTTGCGCTTGGCGTGCTCAGTGTACGTCACCGCGTCGCGGATCACGTTCTCCAGGAACACCTTCAGCACCCCGCGGGTCTCCTCGTAGATCAGACCAGAGATGCGCTTCACGCCGCCCCTGCGAGCCAGGCGGCGGATGGCGGGCTTCGTGATGCCCTGGATGTTGTCGCGCAACACCTTGCGGTGCCGCTTGGCGCCACCCTTGCCGAGCCCCTTTCCTCCCTTGCCGCGGCCTGTCATCCTTCCTTCCTCGGGCAAAGCAAAACGTGCACAAACAGCAGCTGCAGCGGCTGGCGAGTCGGCTACGGTCTGCGCCCAGCGCGCCCGCCGCCCCCCTATATAGACTCTGGCCCGCCCTCCCCCCACCACGCGCAACCGAGGGCATATAAGCGCAGCACGGAGGCGCGCGGGCCCGTTGTCAAGGCAGCACCGGACGCCGCGCCGCACCTAACCTCCACGCACGCCGCTCCGCTACCGCTACCGCTACCGCCATGGCCCGCACAAAGCAAACGGCCCGCAAGTCCACCGGCGGAAAGGCGCCGCGCAAACAGCTCGCCACCAAGGCGGCGAGGAAGAGCGCGCCCGCCACCGGAGGCGTCAAGAAGCCCCACCGCTACAGGCCGGGCACCGTCGCCCTGCGAGAAATCAGGCGCTACCAGAAGAGCACAGAGCTGCTCATCCGCAAGCTGCCATTCCAGCGCCTAGTGCGCGAGATCGCCCAGGACTTCAAGACCGACCTGCGCTTCCAGAGCTCCGCAGTCATGGCCCTGCAGGAGGCCAGCGAGGCCTACCTCGTCGGCCTCTTCGAAGACACCAACCTGTGCGCAATCCACGCCAAGCGCGTCACCATCATGCCCAAGGACATCCAGCTCGCGCGCCGCATCCGCGGCGAGCGCGCCTAAACCGCGCCGCGGCACCGCACCGCACAAACAAAAACGGCCCTTTTCAGGGCCACTAACATCTCTCCGTCGCGAGCAAACTTTGTCGGTCGCCTGCCTCTCGCCCCGCAACCCAAAAACAAAAACCACCACTTCCCGTCCGTCCGCCACACCCGCTCACTCTGCCTGCCTGCTAGCAGCGCGCAACAATCACACATCATCCCTCCCCGGCGCTCAAAGCGCACAATACCCAACGGCCGACGTCACACCGCACGGGTGGCTGGCCGGCCGCCGCTTTCGTTTCGAAAACAAAAAAAACCCGCACTCCACTCCGACGGCCAACGGCCAGGCAGGCGCGCTCGCTCGCTCTACACGCCACCGAAATCCCCGCCGACTCCTTCCGCATCTCAACGTGCCCCCCCGTTGCAAAACATAACACACACACACACAAAGGAACAAAACAAAGACCAGACACGACTCGACAAGACAGACATCCGAGAAGAACGAACGCAGGCAAGCCAACCAACGTATTCAAACAAAACAACGTGACAGAAAACCAACCGTCGGCCGCCGCCACAAAACAAACACGGCGACAATCAACCACGACAACAACAACAACAACAACACCGCTTACCGCTACCGCCGCCCACACCCGCCACCGACCCCCGCAATCCAACCACCACGGCACGCAAACAGCATCCCCACGGGCATACAGAAACGCCAGACAGACACCCACACCAAACGCAACACGACAATCAAAACCTTCCCCGACGTGCTTTGATGGCCCTGAGAAGGGCCGTTTTGGGCCGCGCGTCTCTTGCGCGCCACTAGACGACGACGGGGGGTGGGGACGACGGAGTCAAGCGCCAAACCCTTCCTTTCCCATCTCTTTCTCCTCTACTCTACTTCTTCTTCTTGGGCGAAGCCTTCGCCTTAGACGGCGTCGTCGCCTTCTTCGGGCGCGGCGCCTTCGGCTTCTTCGTCGGAACCTTGGCGGCCTTCTTCGCCTTCGACGGCGACTTGGCCTTGGCCGGCTTGGCCGCAGCCGCCTTCTTCGCACCCGCGGGAGCGGCCGACGCCGCAGACGCCTTCTTGGCGGCGCCCGCCTTCCGACCGGTCGCCGCCTTCACGCCACCAGCCTTCTTTGCGCCGGCCGCACGGGCGCCCTTCTTCTCCTTGCTGGCCGGAGCGGCGCGCTTCTTCTTGGCACCGCCAGCACGAGCCTTGCCGCCCTCGGCCGCCCCCCCGCCGCCGGCGCCGGCAAGCTTGAACGAGCCGGACGCGCCCTTCCCCTTCGTCTGCACCAGCTCGCCCGCCACGACGGCCGACTTGAGGTACTTCTTGATAAACGGCGCCAGCTTCTCCGCGTCCAGCTTGTAGTGCGCGGCTATGTACTTCTTGATCGCCTGCAGCGACGACCCGCCGCGCTCCTTCAGACTCTTGATGGCGGCCGTCACCATCTCAGAGGTGCGCGGGTGCGCAGGCTTGGCGCGCGGCTTCTTCGCAGACGACGCAGACTTGGCCTTCTTCGTAGTGCCGGTGGCGGCGGGTGCCGCAGCAGTCTCGTTCGTAGCCGCCTGATCTGCCATTTCGACGACGCGCGTAACACACAGCGAGAGCGAGCGGGACGGCAGGCACGCAAGCACAAGAGCAGAGAATCACAAGGCCCAGCCAGTGTCGCGGGCGGGCGCGGACGGCCGAGAGAGCGGCCGCCACTCTGCGCGCCGCCGCGCCGCGCCTCCCGCGCTTGCTACCGCCCAACGTCCGACAGCCTGTGCGGAGCAGCCCCAAACCTGCGCCACAACCGCCCGCGCCTTTCAAACCACCGAGGATGGGGCTACACACAGCCACACCACAGTCGCCAACCAGTCGCCACGGCAGCGCCGCAAACCACGGCCAAACTGCAGCTACCGCGCGCTACAGCCTGGGTCGGCCCGCCGAGAATCGCCGCCCCCGCCCAAATGCCGCCCCCACAGCCCCAGCCGACGACCCGCCACAATGGCCAAACCTTCGGCAAAACTCCCACACCGTCGCCGCGGCAGCCCGGCCAGCGCGGCCGGCGCCACAGCCACACAAGCCGAGGCGTGCGGCGATGACGGCCGTGCAAACGCGCCTCCGCCGCCCCATCGCCTTCCGTCGCCCTCCCGCCGTTTCCCGATCGGCCCGCAGCCGTCGGGCCACATCGCGCGCCGTCCTCCTCCTCTCGCCCGCCAACATTCACAGCCGTTTCTCAACAATTGCCCGCCGCAAACGGACGCCGCCTGCGCAACAGGCGCCGCCGCCCCTCGCCGCTTCCGACCCAACCCCTCGACCGAGGCAAACCGCAATCCGAATCTACAGACCAACCCAATCTGCCGTCAAGCACACACGACAGCCGACCTTACACGTTACGCGTTACACATTACGTTTACACGTCTACGTTAGGTTAGGTTAGGTGGACGTGGGTTAGGTTAAGGGGACTTGGGTTAGGTTAAGCGTCAAACTTAGGTTAAGCATTCAAACACGTCAGGCGTCAGAGGTTAGGTTAGGTTAGGTTAGGTTAGGTTAGGTTAGGTTAGGTTAGGTTACACGTTAGGTTAAGGGGTCAGTGCTAGGTTAAGAAGCGTCAAACGTAGGTTACAAAAGCGTTCAAACGTGAGGCGTGAGCCGGACAGCTTACCTTACGTAGACGTTAGGGGCTCACAGGCTGAGCTCACCTCGCCACACCACACGTTAGGTTCGGTTCGGTTCGCTCGGCTCAGCGTAAAGCGCCGAGGTCAGGGTTACGTTCGTTCACCTTCGGGCGCCACACTTTCGGTTGAAAGGTCGCGACGGGACGACGTCGGCAGGCACGCCGCAAACGAACAAAAACGTACAGACGACGTCGGAAACCGCCGACAGACGGGGGAGCAGCACGACCACGACCACGACCAGACACCGAGCGCGAACGAGACACACGCGAACCACCCCCACCGGCCAAAGGGCACCACACAACAACCCAGAGCACCACGTGTCGACACCAGAGCAACCCGCCGCTCACGCGACATGGCTGGCACCGAAGGGCAACCGCCCGCAACTGCGCTTTCCGCGCCGGCCCGGATGCACGTCGTGCTACAACAACACCACTACCGTACACAGCCGCTGTTCACAACATCACTATCAATGGCGCGCCCGCGGCTCGCCGCCGTCGCAGTCGCAGCCCCAACGCCAGCACTTTTGCACCACCATTCACACGCACCGCAACACAGCTCGCCGACACAGCCGAACAAAACAAACACCACACAACAACAGCAACAACGCCGCCGCCTCTACTTGTGCCGGCGACCCACCCCGCCGATGGCGCACCTCTCGCCAGCCGGCAATCGACACACACGCACCCACCCACCGGGGCCCAGTGCAAAAAAAAAAAAAAAAAAACACACAAAAACAAAAAAACCAAACAACACAAACGACACGGGAAGCGCACACCGCCACTTCGCGCGCACGCCACCAACCAGTCGTCGTCTCAAAATAACAAACACAAACAAAATAAACTAACAACTAGGGCAACACAAAACAAAAACGCCTCGCACGAACCGCCCACAAAAAGGACAAGCACACGCACAGCCTCTGCTGACGACCACGACGCAGCGGCACGCTGCTCCTGTCCCGCGCCCCGCGCCCCACTCGATTCACAACTCACGCGACACCGTCAACGACGGGCTCGCTTCCCGCAACCTACCACCTTTCCGCCACGACGCACAGCCCCAGCCCCACCCGACGACGCCCGTGGCAACGACTGCACTTTCACCACCGCCTCCCCCTTCCCCCCCAAAACACACACACACACACACACACAGCCAGCCAAAAACGCACTCGCGACCCACACATGCACGTGCATCGGCACACGCCAACCAGTCAACGTCGACAACCACACGCAAGGCTCGAAACGAAACCGGCGTCCTTCCACGTTGCCATCAAGCTACGCGACACAAGACACAAGGAACCAACACAACAGCCGGCCCCACTAATTCCCACTCTCACGCCGCAAAAAGCACACCGAAACCGCCAAACGCACGCACATTCCCCTTCGCACTGACACCACCGACCGGCTCGCTACCACACACCTCTCGGCAGCCGTTTCACGCCAATTCGCCACACCGCCCACACAGTCGACAAGCGCCCGCCCTGTACGGCACACGCAACGACGCAGCGCAGCAAAGGGCGCCCGCAACACATACCTCTCCGCCGCCCGACGCGCCAACCGCCACACCACACCGCCAGCCACTCGCAAATTGTGCACTGCCACCAGCCACACGTCCAACACGCCGCGCCGCCTCCGGCCACCCGCCAGGGGGCGCTCACGTCCGCGACAACAGCGCGGCCCGCCGGGCCGGGCCGAACCGAACCGAGCCGCCGCTGCTCTGCACTCGGCACGGCCACACCCTGCTGCAGACCGGGCTCGTCCCTCTGTACGCGTCTGCCTGCGCATCAACACAACACGACCTTTTTTTTTTTTTTCCTCTCTACCGCCATCCCTTCTTCTCGCGTTTTACTCGTTGTTGCAGCAGCGGCGCACACCTACACATCCACAGCCCCAGCCGAGCCGGCCTCACCTCAGGGCCCGCCGCCAGCGTCTCCTCCTCGGGCACAGGTGCGGTGCTGTGGCCGCCCATCCAACCGCATTGCTGGCCGTCCAGCCACCAGGCGTTCCCACTGCCGCGAGCCACGCCGCGCACCGACCCTGCTGCAGAAAACGAAGCATAGCCAGAGACCGACCGATACACAAAGCAAGCCGTCGCCTCGCCTCTTGTCCTTCCTGCCTTCCTTCCGCCCCCGCCCTTCTCACACCACCGCCTCTCCACTTTCGCCCCCCCCCCCTCCTTTTTTTTCTTCTTTCTTTCTTTCTTTGGCCCTCTCTCCTTCCCGCCATGGCGGTTACGGCACCGCCTGCAGCGGCAGATTTTTTGCGCCCACACGCCTACTCCTACCACCATTAACCTTGCCCTGCCCTGCCCATCAACGTCGCAGTCGAACCGACGCTTGCCAACACACTGCCCACGTTCCTTTCTCTTTTCGGCCTACGCCCATTACGCGCCGCCGCCACAGCACCTTCCCTTCCCACAACACACCGACGTCATCACACGCACCCAAAACAGGGGCCACGACCGTGTTCCTCGCCCACTCCCATCCCGCACGGTACGCACATTCCCAACTACTACCGCGCACCCTCCCTTTCCACTCTGTGTGTCTCTGTGTCTGTGTCCTGTCCGCGCGTGACGCCTCTCAACATCCGCCGTCCCCCGTCCCGTTTTCGCCCCCATGCCGTCGTCGCGCCGCCTCCTCCCCGTCCACCGCCGCCCCTGTCCGCCCCGCACCACACCATACACCGCTGCTTGTCCCGGCCGTTGCCACCAAAGGCGCCGACCGCAAACGCGCCACGCCGCAGCCCCCGTGCGTCTCGCGCTCGCTTGCATCTCCGTGCCGACGCTGCCTCTCTTCCCACTCGCACTCGACCTCGACAACACAGTCTTTGGCTCCGCCACTGCGTGTTCCGGTGGTACGCACGCTGCAACACGTATGTATTCATTACCAGAGCGATGGCGAGGCATGACAGCATCTCTGTCTGACCAGAGAGTTCTTTATCGCTGCTAGTCGGCGCTTGGACCGCGCCAGACGACAGTAGTGGCACGCACCGGGTCGCCAGGAACAGTTGTTATATATATTGTAGCGCGAGTCGGGAGAGGTAGTAGTCGGTCGACAGTAGTAGCGGGTGGACGGTTGTACTGAGCGGGCGTCGGCGGCGTGCTCTGCTCGTCTCGCGACTCTGGTCACGGTTCGGGACGATGTATAGTATATTGTGTTATAATCAAGAGGTGGTGTGACGCTGCATTGCGCAAATCTGATAACGTATGTTCATTGTACTTATTTTGTTCAACAACACAAGCCCCACTATTACTTTTTTTCTAAAGTAACTTTTGTCTCTTAACGAAAAACATTCACTTTTTAAAGACTACTTCCTATGGCATTTCCCTCCAAGGAGTGCAATTAATTACCAGCCAGCACTCATTCATTGCACACAGCTGTGTAAGGGGTATCTACAATCGAGGAGCGGATATAAATGCAATTTTTTGTTTCTTTTTGTTTTTTGTTTTGTGTGTGTGTTGTAACCTCCCAGCAATATTTAAAATAATGGACAATGTTATTTACGGATGCTAATGGACATTGCGCTAATTGTAACCTCGCCCACAATGAGAGGTATTGAAAATGGCAACAACAATGTGCAATTCGCAATCTGACTCAAATATAAAGTCTTCACACAACATTTAAAAAAGTCCGTTCAGTGACAAGAAACTTCAATTAAACCGAAATATCGGTCTTTGGCCCTGTGCAAAACAATCGGAATTAAAGTCTTACCTCCGAATAAATGGATGTCACATTTCTGCTCTGGTTGTTGCGCAGCGCTTGGAGGAACTGCATTGCAAATAATAATATTCTCTTTTTTTGTGATTTTAGTGACATTTTTCTTCAAAGAAGTGGAACGAACTCTTTAGTTCAATAAAAGATTAAATGTTTGAAAAATGCTTTTGAAATAAAAATTATTATTGGGGAACTTGTTGGAGCATAATTACAATAAATACAATTTCTCATTATCTAATGATTATATTAATTAACAGTATACCTTATTCACCATCTTGACCAGTGTTGCCGACCGCCTACATCACACAACCGCACTCGGCTGCTACTACTGACCGACCGCTCTGCATGACGACTATTAGCGTACTGCACGCGACGACTACTGACAGAGTACAGCCCTCAACTACACAGACTGACTGACTGACTGAGAACCGCTCGCAACACTCGCGCAGTCCAGCGCAAACTCTCTGGTCACAGATGCTACAATGTCTCGCCATCGCTACTATGTTACATACGTGTTTCAGTGTCTTTTTCATTGGGGTAACGATCTTTGGCTCTTTTTATTCTGAATACAGGGCCAAAGGTCAACGGCTGCTGCCCTTATACAATTTATCAGGTTTCATTATGTCTGTTGCAATGTTACATACGGTTCACTCTTTCATTAATATTATCGTTGGGTTTGTTTTGTAGGGACGTTAACATTCTGGCACATTTTTATTATCATCGGACTCTCTGCTATTTGTGCAGGGAGGTTATACCTGGGTCCATTTCCATTTCCATTTACATTTTAATATTGATAGACTTTTTGTTTTCTTTTTTGTTTCTTGTTGTTTTTCCTTCTTTTTTTTTGTTGTTTTTTTTCTTTTGTTTTGTTTTTCCCGCTCTCACCACCACCGCCGCATCACGCCTTCCGTTTTCTTGGTTTCTTTTCTGTGCTTCAACATCACCGCGCCCCATTTCCACACCACAGCCATCAGCCTCCAAGACGGGCGGGCGCAGTGTGCCATTTCCGGCGCACAAGCACACCCGTACGGTACTCTCCTCGCCCCCACGCCACCAACAACACAGCGACCACGCGGCTTTCAGGCACGGCACGGCACGGCACGGCACCGGCGAAATGCGCCGCCCCCGCCCCCGCCCCTCCGCGCATCCGTCCGTCTCGCCACGTTCACTGACAGCCGCGTCTGCGGCTACACCACGACAACCACAACACAACACCGCTCCCCTCCCTGGCAACTCACATTGTTTTTCTCCTCCTCTTTTGCACAAACCACAACGCCGAGCACAGGCGCAAGCCACCCACACCGCGCCCCTCCCCGTCCCGTCTTTGGCCGCCGCTCCTCGTTTCCTCGTTTGCCCCCTCCCATCTCCCGAAATGCCATGCCAGCAGCGTTACGCATGCCCCTCCCCTGTCCACACAACACTACCGCCTAACGAACAGCCTTTTCCGGGCCACATGCAGGGCACGCCCACCTCCAAACACTGCCAATTCACGGACGCACGCACGCACACACACACACACACACACACACACACACTCACTTTCTCGACACCTTTCTGTACGGAGGGTGCGTCATCTCGACCGTGACAGAGTGACGGCAACTATCGACGATCCATTTCCCCCCACTGGTAAAACATGTCCACTAACACCTACATACATCATTCAAGTACACAGACAATAGCATACACACAATGGGAGGGCACACGAACATGGACGGCACGGCACTGTCATACACTCTTCCTCAGAACCATATCAACAAACGTTACGTACATCCGGGAAAGCGAAAGCGAAAGCGAAAGCAAAGGCAAAGCCCAATGCAGCCGTCAAAGGTAACGTTCACCACGGCAGACACTTGCAGCCGCGCCGCCGTTAAACGCATTTCAGTGCGGCTCCAATACGCCTCCGACACGGGAACGTTCCGTTGCTCTACGAATGCGTTTCTCCCCTTTTTCCCTTCCTCTCTCTTTTGCCCCCCCCTCCTTGCACTCTTGCCTCATTCCTCACGTTCTGCCCAGACATTCGACCGATCAGAGTCAACCTTTCGTTACCGTTCTCAGCGCGACGGTGTACAACAGTATGACGGGTGTGCCCAAGACTTCGGTTCAGTTGCGTGACGCCGGTCTATCGCGCCGATCGACAGTTACTCAGGGGGCGACGGATCGGACCACGTCACCGACACACAAAACACTTTCAAACAAACAAACAAATACATACCGGATGGACACAGACAAACACGTGTACAGACATTCGCCAAACAAACGACCGGCGCCGCCGCCGCCGCCGCCGTCTAGCGTGCATCTTGAATGACGACATCGGTGTGCGTGCGTCGTACGCAATCAGTCAGACACGGCTATCAAACATCAGAGTCGAATGGTACATCATCGTGCGTGTCGCCGTACACGTACAGTACAATACAACAACAATGCGTCTTAATGGCACGTTCATTTCAACGTCACTCACACACCTCCACGCTGCAGTTACGTCGCACCATTGTCAAACTCGGCGTACAGCAAAGGGAATAGTGGGCGGCAAAAACAAACCAAACAAAAACATTTCACATTTCACCCTCGCCATGTATGATGTGCAAAAAAACAAACCCGCAAACGGCCGTCGTTACGGTGACACAAAAGTCGCCGATCGCACTGTCCCCCCTCGCAGACGGGTAACACACAAACACACACACACCCCAACAACACCAATGGGTCAAAAACCACGCCAACGAGGCGTGCCACCATTCCACGCCACGGCGACCAACCTCGTGGCCGTACCCCGCGCAACACGCTTTGACGCGCCCCCCCACCCACAATCAAAATGCACACATACATCACAGCCGTCCACACAAACAACAACAACAACAACAATTCCGCCCTTCCCGCAAAAGGCAAGTTGGTGGCCCTGAAAAGGGCCGTTTCGCCGCTCTCGCAACGGAGGAGCCTTCTCCATCCTTCCTTCCATTCCAGAGCCACCTCCTTACTTGGAGCTCGTGTACTTGGTCACCGCCTTCGTGCCCTCGTTCACGGCGTGCTTGGCCAGCTCGCCAGGCAGCAACAGCCGCACAGCGGTCTGGATCTCGCGGGACGTGATGGTCGAGCGCTTGTTGTAGTGCGCCAGGCGAGAAGCCTCGGCCGCAATGCGCTCGAAAATGTCGTTCACGAAGCTGTTCATGATGCTCATCGCCTTCGACGAGATGCCCGTGTCAGGGTGCACCTGCTTCAGCACCTTGTAGATGTAGATGGCATAGCTCTCCTTCCTCTTGCGCTTCTTCTTCTTGTCGCCCTTCGAAATGTTCTTCTGCGCCTTGCCAGCCTTCTTGGCGGCCTTCCCGCTAGTCTTGGGCGGCATCTCCAACCAACGTACGGCAGCAGCAACACCAGTAGCAAGCGCTCCGCTCTAGTCAGCGTCTCCCCACACAGTGGCACCCGCCGCCAGCCGCCGCCGCACCTTTACCAGCTCGCCCTGTTGCGGCCGCCGACCAATGGGGCGCGCGCGCAACCGGCCGCCGCACCCGAGCCCATAAAGCACCCCCACCCCGGCTGCGCCGGCACGCACTCCGCTGCTCGACTCGCTGCCGCTCGCACCGGTCGTTTTCGTTTCCGTTTCGTGTGCACCGTCGCTAGCCCATCGCCATGTCCGGACGCGGAAAGGGAGGCAAAGTCAAGGGCAAGTCAAAGTCCCGCTCAAGCAGGGCTGGGCTCCAGTTCCCGGTCGGCAGAATCCACCGCCTCCTGCGCAAGGGAAACTACGCAGAGCGCGTCGGCGCCGGGGCGCCCGTCTACCTCGCCGCCGTCATGGAGTACCTCGCGGCTGAGGTGCTCGAGCTGGCCGGAAACGCGGCCCGCGACAACAAGAAGACGCGCATCATCCCGCGCCACCTGCAGCTTGCCATCCGCAACGACGAGGAGCTCAACAAGCTCCTGTCGGGCGTCACCATCGCACAGGGTGGTGTCCTGCCCAACATCCAGGCCGTCCTGCTGCCAAAGAAGACCGAGAAGAAGGCCTAAAGGAGGCCAGGCAATCGCAGCGCCGCGTGCTCCCCTGCACGCAACGCGCTTTGCCGGCTCGGCCCACAACAATCGGCCCTTTTCAGGGCCACCACACAAACCTACGTCCAAAGCAAAATTTCAGTCGTCCTCGCCGCACCTTGTTTTGTTTTAACTTTGCACTGTCACAGCACAGCCGCCGCCGGCGCACGTCCGCCATCTTGTCGTCCACACAGCCCGTGTGGCCCAACACACACACACACGCACACATTTTGCACCGTCGCAGTCGCCTTCCAAACCGACAACGGCAGCAATAATGACCATTGTTAAAGGGAGGCGTGTCGACACACCGCCCTCCACTCCCGCGCGCAACGGCCGTCGACACGAACGAAACAGCTGATCCGGCCGCCTATGCCCACACGCCTTGCCTCGGAAACCCCAACGCCGCCGCAAACAAACACACAGAGACAAACCACGCAAGCAAATAATCACCGCCTCTCGCACAACAACACACAGCCCGCCCGCCATCTCCGTCGCGATCGATACAAAGACACACAATAACAAACACACAAACGAAGCAGCTCCACACACAGCCAGCCACATGACACGTTTCCTTTCCTTCTCCCCTCCCAGTCACATCACGTCGCTCAAACGGAAAGAAAGAAACAAACAAACAAACAACACAGCGCGCACACACGCAGCAACAACACAGACTCTTTCGCACTTTTCAACTTCCGAACAGTGTGGTGGCCCTGAAAAGGGCCGTTTTCTAGTCTCTCCCACCCACAAGCACGGCCGCGGGAAGGCCAGCGCCCGCTGCGACGCAGCCTAACCGCCGAAACCGTACAGGGTGCGCCCCTGCCTCTTCAGGGCGTACACCACGTCCATGGCCGTCACAGTCTTGCGCTTGGCGTGCTCAGTGTACGTCACCGCGTCGCGGATCACGTTCTCCAGGAACACCTTCAGCACCCCGCGGGTCTCCTCGTAGATCAGACCAGAGATGCGCTTCACGCCGCCCCTGCGAGCCAGGCGGCGGATGGCGGGCTTCGTGATGCCCTGGATGTTGTCGCGCAACACCTTGCGGTGCCGCTTGGCGCCACCCTTGCCGAGCCCCTTTCCTCCCTTGCCGCGGCCTGTCATCCTTCCTTCCTCGGGCAAAGCAAAACGTGCACAAACAGCAGCTGCAGCGGCTGGCGAGTCGGCTACGGTCTGCGCCCAGCGCGCCCGCCGCCCCCCTATATAGACTCTGGCCCGCCCTCCCCCCACCACGCGCAACCGAGGGCATATAAGCGCAGCACGGAGGCGCGCGGGCCCGTTGTCAAGGCAGCACCGGACGCCGCGCCGCACCTAACCTCCACGCACGCCGCTCCGCTACCGCTACCGCTACCGCCATGGCCCGCACAAAGCAAACGGCCCGCAAGTCCACCGGCGGAAAGGCGCCGCGCAAACAGCTCGCCACCAAGGCGGCGAGGAAGAGCGCGCCCGCCACCGGAGGCGTCAAGAAGCCCCACCGCTACAGGCCGGGCACCGTCGCCCTGCGAGAAATCAGGCGCTACCAGAAGAGCACAGAGCTGCTCATCCGCAAGCTGCCATTCCAGCGCCTAGTGCGCGAGATCGCCCAGGACTTCAAGACCGACCTGCGCTTCCAGAGCTCCGCAGTCATGGCCCTGCAGGAGGCCAGCGAGGCCTACCTCGTCGGCCTCTTCGAAGACACCAACCTGTGCGCAATCCACGCCAAGCGCGTCACCATCATGCCCAAGGACATCCAGCTCGCGCGCCGCATCCGCGGCGAGCGCGCCTAAACCGCGCCGCGGCACCGCACCGCACAAACAAAAACGGCCCTTTTCAGGGCCACTAACATCTCTCCGTCGCGAGCAAACTTTGTCGGTCGCCTGCCTCTCGCCCCGCAACCCAAAAACAAAAACCACCACTTCCCGTCCGTCCGCCACACCCGCTCACTCTGCCTGCCTGCTAGCAGCGCGCAACAATCACACATCATCCCTCCCCGGCGCTCAAAGCGCACAATACCCAACGGCCGACGTCACACCGCACGGGTGGCTGGCCGGCCGCCGCTTTCGTTTCGAAAACAAAAAAAACCCGCACTCCACTCCGACGGCCAACGGCCAGGCAGGCGCGCTCGCTCGCTCTACACGCCACCGAAATCCCCGCCGACTCCTTCCGCATCTCAACGTGCCCCCCCGTTGCAAAACATAACACACACACACACAAAGGAACAAAACAAAGACCAGACACGACTCGACAAGACAGACATCCGAGAAGAACGAACGCAGGCAAGCCAACCAACGTATTCAAACAAAACAACGTGACAGAAAACCAACCGTCGGCCGCCGCCACAAAACAAACACGGCGACAATCAACCACGACAACAACAACAACAACAACACCGCTTACCGCTACCGCCGCCCACACCCGCCACCGACCCCCGCAATCCAACCACCACGGCACGCAAACAGCATCCCCACGGGCATACAGAAACGCCAGACAGACACCCACACCAAACGCAACACGACAATCAAAACCTTCCCCGACGTGCTTTGATGGCCCTGAGAAGGGCCGTTTTGGGCCGCGCGTCTCTTGCGCGCCACTAGACGACGACGGGGGGTGGGGACGACGGAGTCAAGCGCCAAACCCTTCCTTTCCCATCTCTTTCTCCTCTACTCTACTTCTTCTTCTTGGGCGAAGCCTTCGCCTTAGACGGCGTCGTCGCCTTCTTCGGGCGCGGCGCCTTCGGCTTCTTCGTCGGAACCTTGGCGGCCTTCTTCGCCTTCGACGGCGACTTGGCCTTGGCCGGCTTGGCCGCAGCCGCCTTCTTCGCACCCGCGGGAGCGGCCGACGCCGCAGACGCCTTCTTGGCGGCGCCCGCCTTCCGACCGGTCGCCGCCTTCACGCCACCAGCCTTCTTTGCGCCGGCCGCACGGGCGCCCTTCTTCTCCTTGCTGGCCGGAGCGGCGCGCTTCTTCTTGGCACCGCCAGCACGAGCCTTGCCGCCCTCGGCCGCCCCCCCGCCGCCGGCGCCGGCAAGCTTGAACGAGCCGGACGCGCCCTTCCCCTTCGTCTGCACCAGCTCGCCCGCCACGACGGCCGACTTGAGGTACTTCTTGATAAACGGCGCCAGCTTCTCCGCGTCCAGCTTGTAGTGCGCGGCTATGTACTTCTTGATCGCCTGCAGCGACGACCCGCCGCGCTCCTTCAGACTCTTGATGGCGGCCGTCACCATCTCAGAGGTGCGCGGGTGCGCAGGCTTGGCGCGCGGCTTCTTCGCAGACGACGCAGACTTGGCCTTCTTCGTAGTGCCGGTGGCGGCGGGTGCCGCAGCAGTCTCGTTCGTAGCCGCCTGATCTGCCATTTCGACGACGCGCGTAACACACAGCGAGAGCGAGCGGGACGGCAGGCACGCAAGCACAAGAGCAGAGAATCACAAGGCCCAGCCAGTGTCGCGGGCGGGCGCGGACGGCCGAGAGAGCGGCCGCCACTCTGCGCGCCGCCGCGCCGCGCCTCCCGCGCTTGCTACCGCCCAACGTCCGACAGCCTGTGCGGAGCAGCCCCAAACCTGCGCCACAACCGCCCGCGCCTTTCAAACCACCGAGGATGGGGCTACACACAGCCACACCACAGTCGCCAACCAGTCGCCACGGCAGCGCCGCAAACCACGGCCAAACTGCAGCTACCGCGCGCTACAGCCTGGGTCGGCCCGCCGAGAATCGCCGCCCCCGCCCAAATGCCGCCCCCACAGCCCCAGCCGACGACCCGCCACAATGGCCAAACCTTCGGCAAAACTCCCACACCGTCGCCGCGGCAGCCCGGCCAGCGCGGCCGGCGCCACAGCCACACAAGCCGAGGCGTGCGGCGATGACGGCCGTGCAAACGCGCCTCCGCCGCCCCATCGCCTTCCGTCGCCCTCCCGCCGTTTCCCGATCGGCCCGCAGCCGTCGGGCCACATCGCGCGCCGTCCTCCTCCTCTCGCCCGCCAACATTCACAGCCGTTTCTCAACAATTGCCCGCCGCAAACGGACGCCGCCTGCGCAACAGGCGCCGCCGCCCCTCGCCGCTTCCGACCCAACCCCTCGACCGAGGCAAACCGCAATCCGAATCTACAGACCAACCCAATCTGCCGTCAAGCACACACGACAGCCGACCTTACACGTTACGCGTTACACATTACGTTTACACGTCTACGTTAGGTTAGGTTAGGTGGACGTGGGTTAGGTTAAGGGGACTTGGGTTAGGTTAAGCGTCAAACTTAGGTTAAGCATTCAAACACGTCAGGCGTCAGAGGTTGTTAGGTTAGGTTAGGTTAGGTTAGGTTAGGTTAGGTTAGGTTACACGTTAGGTTAAGGGGTCAGTGCTAGGTTAAGAAGCGTCAAACGTAGGTTACAAAAGCGTTCAAACGTGAGGCGTGAGCCGGACAGCTTACCTTACGTAGACGTTAGGGGCTCACAGGCTGAGCTCACCTCGCCACACCACACGTTAGGTTCGGTTCGGTTCGCTCGGCTCAGCGTAAAGCGCCGAGGTCAGGGTTACGTTCGTTCACCTTCGGGCGCCACACTTTCGGTTGAAAGGTCGCGACGGGACGACGTCGGCAGGCACGCCGCAAACGAACAAAAACGTACAGACGACGTCGGAAACCGCCGACAGACGGGGGAGCAGCACGACCACGACCACGACCAGACACCGAGCGCGAACGAGACACACGCGAACCACCCCCACCGGCCAAAGGGCACCACACAACAACCCAGAGCACCACGTGTCGACACCAGAGCAACCCGCCGCTCACGCGACATGGCTGGCACCGAAGGGCAACCGCCCGCAACTGCGCTTTCCGCGCCGGCCCGGATGCACGTCGTGCTACAACAACACCACTACCGTACACAGCCGCTGTTCACAACATCACTATCAATGGCGCGCCCGCGGCTCGCCGCCGTCGCAGTCGCAGCCCCAACGCCAGCACTTTTGCACCACCATTCACACGCACCGCAACACAGCTCGCCGACACAGCCGAACAAAACAAACACCACACAACAACAGCAACAACGCCGCCGCCTCTACTTGTGCCGGCGACCCACCCCGCCGATGGCGCACCTCTCGCCAGCCGGCAATCGACACACACGCACCCACCCACCGGGGCCCAGTGCAAAAAAAAAAAAAAAAAAAACACACAAAAACAAAAAAACCAAACAACACAAACGACACGGGAAGCGCACACCGCCACTTCGCGCGCACGCCACCAACCAGTCGTCGTCTCAAAATAACAAACACAAACAAAATAAACTAACAACTAGGGCAACACAAAACAAAAACGCCTCGCACGAACCGCCCACAAAAAGGACAAGCACACGCACAGCCTCTGCTGACGACCACGACGCAGCGGCACGCTGCTCCTGTCCCGCGCCCCGCGCCCCACTCGATTCACAACTCACGCGACACCGTCAACGACGGGCTCGCTTCCCGCAACCTACCACCTTTCCGCCACGACGCACAGCCCCAGCCCCACCCGACGACGCCCGTGGCAACGACTGCACTTTCACCACCGCCTCCCCCTTCCCCCCCAAAACACACACACACACACACACACAGCCAGCCAAAAACGCACTCGCGACCCACACATGCACGTGCATCGGCACACGCCAACCAGTCAACGTCGACAACCACACGCAAGGCTCGAAACGAAACCGGCGTCCTTCCACGTTGCCATCAAGCTACGCGACACAAGACACAAGGAACCAACACAACAGCCGGCCCCACTAATTCCCACTCTCACGCCGCAAAAAGCACACCGAAACCGCCAAACGCACGCACATTCCCCTTCGCACTGACACCACCGACCGGCTCGCTACCACACACCTCTCGGCAGCCGTTTCACGCCAATTCGCCACACCGCCCACACAGTCGACAAGCGCCCGCCCTGTACGGCACACGCAACGACGCAGCGCAGCAAAGGGCGCCCGCAACACATACCTCTCCGCCGCCCGACGCGCCAACCGCCACACCACACCGCCAGCCACTCGCAAATTGTGCACTGCCACCAGCCACACGTCCAACACGCCGCGCCGCCTCCGGCCACCCGCCAGGGGGCGCTCACGTCCGCGACAACAGCGCGGCCCGCCGGGCCGGGCCGAACCGAACCGAGCCGCCGCTGCTCTGCACTCGGCACGGCCACACCCTGCTGCAGACCGGGCTCGTCCCTCTGTACGCGTCTGCCTGCGCATCAACACAACACGACCTTTTTTTTTTTTTTCCTCTCTACCGCCATCCCTTCTTCTCGCGTTTTACTCGTTGTTGCAGCAGCGGCGCACACCTACACATCCACAGCCCCAGCCGAGCCGGCCTCACCTCAGGGCCCGCCGCCAGCGTCTCCTCCTCGGGCACAGGTGCGGTGCTGTGGCCGCCCATCCAACCGCATTGCTGGCCGTCCAGCCACCAGGCGTTCCCACTGCCGCGAGCCACGCCGCGCACCGACCCTGCTGCAGAAAACGAAGCATAGCCAGAGACCGACCGATACACAAAGCAAGCCGTCGCCTCGCCTCTTGTCCTTCCTGCCTTCCTTCCGCCCCCGCCCTTCTCACACCACCGCCTCTCCACTTTCGCCCCCCCCCCCCCTCCTTTTTTTTCTTCTTTCTTTCTTTCTTTGGCCCTCTCTCCTTCCCGCCATGGCGGTTACGGCACCGCCTGCAGCGGCAGATTTTTTGCGCCCACACGCCTACTCCTACCACCATTAACCTTGCCCTGCCCTGCCCATCAACGTCGCAGTCGAACCGACGCTTGCCAACACACTGCCCACGTTCCTTTCTCTTTTCGGCCTACGCCCATTACGCGCCGCCGCCACAGCACCTTCCCTTCCCACAACACACCGACGTCATCACACGCACCCAAAACAGGGGCCACGACCGTGTTCCTCGCCCACTCCCATCCCGCACGGTACGCACATTCCCAACTACTACCGCGCACCCTCCCTTTCCACTCTGTGTGTCTCTGTGTCTGTGTCCTGTCCGCGCGTGACGCCTCTCAACATCCGCCGTCCCCCGTCCCGTTTTCGCCCCCATGCCGTCGTCGCGCCGCCTCCTCCCCGTCCACCGCCGCCCCTGTCCGCCCCGCACCACACCATACACCGCTGCTTGTCCCGGCCGTTGCCACCAAAGGCGCCGACCGCAAACGCGCCACGCCGCAGCCCCCGTGCGTCTCGCGCTCGCTTGCATCTCCGTGCCGACGCTGCCTCTCTTCCCACTCGCACTCGACCTCGACAACACAGTCTTTGGCTCCGCCACTGCGTGTTCCGGTGGTACGCACGCTGCAACACGTATGTATTCATTACCAGAGCGATGGCGAGGCATGACAGCATCTCTGTCTGACCAGAGAGTTCTTTATCGCTGCTAGTCGGCGCTTGGACCGCGCCAGACGACAGTAGTGGCACGCACCGGGTCGCCAGGAACAGTTGTTATATATATTGTAGCGCGAGTCGGGAGAGGTAGTAGTCGGTCGACAGTAGTAGCGGGTGGACGGTTGTACTGAGCGGGCGTCGGCGGCGTGCTCTGCTCGTCTCGCGACTCTGGTCACGGTTCGGGACGATGTATAGTATATTGTGTTATAATCAAGAGGTGGTGTGACGCTGCATTGCGCAAATCTGATAACGTATGTTCATTGTACTTATTTTGTTCAACAACACAAGCCCCACTATTACTTTTTTTCTAAAGTAACTTTTGTCTCTTAACGAAAAACATTCACTTTTTAAAGACTACTTCCTATGGCATTTCCCTCCAAGGAGTGCAATTAATTACCAGCCAGCACTCATTCATTGCACACAGCTGTGTAAGGGGTATCTACAATCGAGGAGCGGATATAAATGCAATTTTTTGTTTCTTTTTGTTTTTTGTTTTGTGTGTGTGTTGTAACCTCCCAGCAATATTTAAAATAATGGACAATGTTATTTACGGATGCTAATGGACATTGCGCTAATTGTAACCTCGCCCACAATGAGAGGTATTGAAAATGGCAACAACAATGTGCAATTCGCAATCTGACTCAAATATAAAGTCTTCACACAACATTTAAAAAAGTCCGTTCAGTGACAAGAAACTTCAATTAAACCGAAATATCGGTCTTTGGCCCTGTGCAAAACAATCGGAATTAAAGTCTTACCTCCGAATAAATGGATGTCACATTTCTGCTCTGGTTGTTGCGCAGCGCTTGGAGGAACTGCATTGCAAATAATAATATTCTCTTTTTTTGTGATTTTAGTGACATTTTTCTTCAAAGAAGTGGAACGAACTCTTTAGTTCAATAAAAGATTAAATGTTTGAAAAATGCTTTTGAAATAAAAATTATTATTGGGGAACTTGTTGGAGCATAATTACAATAAATACAATTTCTCATTATCTAATGATTATATTAATTAACAGTATACCTTATTCACCATCTTGACCAGTGTTGCCGACCGCCTACATCACACAACCGCACTCGGCTGCTACTACTGACCGACCGCTCTGCATGACGACTATTAGCGTACTGCACGCGACGACTACTGACAGAGTACAGCCCTCAACTACACAGACTGACTGACTGACTGAGAACCGCTCGCAACACTCGCGCAGTCCAGCGCAAACTCTCTGGTCACAGATGCTACAATGTCTCGCCATCGCTACTATGTTACATACGTGTTTCAGTGTCTTTTTCATTGGGGTAACGATCTTTGGCTCTTTTTATTCTGAATACAGGGCCAAAGGTCAACGGCTGCTGCCCTTATACAATTTATCAGGTTTCATTATGTCTGTTGCAATGTTACATACGGTTCACTCTTTCATTAATATTATCGTTGGGTTTGTTTTGTAGGGACGTTAACATTCTGGCACATTTTTATTATCATCGGACTCTCTGCTATTTGTGCAGGGAGGTTATACCTGGGTCCATTTCCATTTCCATTTACATTTTAATATTGATAGACTTTTTGTTTTCTTTTTTGTTTCTTGTTGTTTTTCCTTCTTTTTTTTTGTTGTTTTTTTTCTTTTGTTTTGTTTTTCCCGCTCTCACCACCACCGCCGCATCACGCCTTCCGTTTTCTTGGTTTCTTTTCTGTGCTTCAACATCACCGCGCCCCATTTCCACACCACAGCCATCAGCCTCCAAGACGGGCGGGCGCAGTGTGCCATTTCCGGCGCACAAGCACACCCGTACGGTACTCTCCTCGCCCCCACGCCACCAACAACACAGCGACCACGCGGCTTTCAGGCACGGCACGGCACGGCACGGCACCGGCGAAATGCGCCGCCCCCGCCCCCGCCCCTCCGCGCATCCGTCCGTCTCGCCACGTTCACTGACAGCCGCGTCTGCGGCTACACCACGACAACCACAACACAACACCGCTCCCCTCCCTGGCAACTCACATTGTTTTTCTCCTCCTCTTTTGCACAAACCACAACGCCGAGCACAGGCGCAAGCCACCCACACCGCGCCCCTCCCCGTCCCGTCTTTGGCCG
Organism: Schistocerca americana; assembly: GCF_021461395.2. Classification (NCBI taxonomy): domain Eukaryota; kingdom Metazoa; phylum Arthropoda; class Insecta; order Orthoptera; family Acrididae; genus Schistocerca; species Schistocerca americana. The sequence continues at coordinate 31,653 of NW_025726466.1, read as the reverse complement.
CCGCTCCTCGTTTCCTCGTTTGCCCCCTCCCATCTCCCGAAATGCCATGCCAGCAGCGTTACGCATGCCCCTCCCCTGTCCACACAACACTACCGCCTAACGAACAGCCTTTTCCGGGCCACATGCAGGGCACGCCCACCTCCAAACACTGCCAATTCACGGACGCACGCACGCACACACACACACACACACACACACACACACTCACTTTCTCGACACCTTTCTGTACGGAGGGTGCGTCATCTCGACCGTGACAGAGTGACGGCAACTATCGACGATCCATTTCCCCCCACTGGTAAAACATGTCCACTAACACCTACATACATCATTCAAGTACACAGACAATAGCATACACACAATGGGAGGGCACACGAACATGGACGGCACGGCACTGTCATACACTCTTCCTCAGAACCATATCAACAAACGTTACGTACATCCGGGAAAGCGAAAGCGAAAGCGAAAGCAAAGGCAAAGCCCAATGCAGCCGTCAAAGGTAACGTTCACCACGGCAGACACTTGCAGCCGCGCCGCCGTTAAACGCATTTCAGTGCGGCTCCAATACGCCTCCGACACGGGAACGTTCCGTTGCTCTACGAATGCGTTTCTCCCCTTTTTCCCTTCCTCTCTCTTTTGCCCCCCCCTCCTTGCACTCTTGCCTCATTCCTCACGTTCTGCCCAGACATTCGACCGATCAGAGTCAACCTTTCGTTACCGTTCTCAGCGCGACGGTGTACAACAGTATGACGGGTGTGCCCAAGACTTCGGTTCAGTTGCGTGACGCCGGTCTATCGCGCCGATCGACAGTTACTCAGGGGGCGACGGATCGGACCACGTCACCGACACACAAAACACTTTCAAACAAACAAACAAATACATACCGGATGGACACAGACAAACACGTGTACAGACATTCGCCAAACAAACGACCGGCGCCGCCGCCGCCGCCGCCGTCTAGCGTGCATATGACGACATCGGTGTGCGTGCGTCGTACGCAATCAGTCAGACACGGCTATCAAACATCAGAGTCGAATGGTACATCATCGTGCGTGTCGCCGTACACGTACAGTACAATACAACAACAATGCGTCTTAATGGCACGTTCATTTCAACGTCACTCACACACCTCCACGCTGCAGTTACGTCGCACCATTGTCAAACTCGGCGTACAGCAAAGGGAATAGTGGGCGGCAAAAACAAACCAAACAAAAACATTTCACATTTCACCCTCGCCATGTATGATGTGCAAAAAAACAAACCCGCAAACGGCCGTCGTTACGGTGACACAAAAGTCGCCGATCGCACTGTCCCCCCTCGCAGACGGGTAACACACAAACACACACACACCCCAACAACACCAATGGGTCAAAAACCACGCCAACGAGGCGTGCCACCATTCCACGCCACGGCGACCAACCTCGTGGCCGTACCCCGCGCAACACGCTTTGACGCGCCCCCCCACCCACAATCAAAATGCACACATACATCACAGCCGTCCACACAAACAACAACAACAACAACAATTCCGCCCTTCCCGCAAAAGGCAAGTTGGTGGCCCTGAAAAGGGCCGTTTCGCCGCTCTCGCAACGGAGGAGCCTTCTCCATCCTTCCTTCCATTCCAGAGCCACCTCCTTACTTGGAGCTCGTGTACTTGGTCACCGCCTTCGTGCCCTCGCTCACGGCGTGCTTGGCCAGCTCGCCAGGCAGCAACAGCCGCACAGCGGTCTGGATCTCGCGGGACGTGATGGTCGAGCGCTTGTTGTAGTGCGCCAGGCGAGAAGCCTCGGCCGCAATGCGCTCGAAAATGTCGTTCACGAAGCTGTTCATGATGCTCATCGCCTTCGACGAGATGCCCGTGTCAGGGTGCACCTGCTTCAGCACCTTGTAGATGTAGATGGCATAGCTCTCCTTCCTCTTGCGCTTCTTCTTCTTGTCGCCCTTCGAAATGTTCTTCTGCGCCTTGCCAGCCTTCTTGGCGGCCTTCCCGCTAGTCTTGGGCGGCATCTCCAACCAACGTACGGCAGCAGCAACACCAGTAGCAAGCGCTCCGCTCTAGTCAGCGTCTCCCCACACAGTGGCACCCGCCGCCAGCCGCCGCCGCACCTTTACCAGCTCGCCCTGTTGCGGCCGCCGACCAATGGGGCGCGCGCGCAACCGGCCGCCGCACCCGAGCCCATAAAGCACCCCCACCCCGGCTGCGCCGGCACGCACTCCGCTGCTCGACTCGCTGCCGCTCGCACCGGTCGTTTTCGTTTCCGTTTCGTGTGCACCGTCGCTAGCCCATCGCCATGTCCGGACGCGGAAAGGGAGGCAAAGTCAAGGGCAAGTCAAAGTCCCGCTCAAGCAGGGCTGGGCTCCAGTTCCCGGTCGGCAGAATCCACCGCCTCCTGCGCAAGGGAAACTACGCAGAGCGCGTCGGCGCCGGGGCGCCCGTCTACCTCGCCGCCGTCATGGAGTACCTCGCGGCTGAGGTGCTCGAGCTGGCCGGAAACGCGGCCCGCGACAACAAGAAGACGCGCATCATCCCGCGCCACCTGCAGCTTGCCATCCGCAACGACGAGGAGCTCAACAAGCTCCTGTCGGGCGTCACCATCGCACAGGGTGGTGTCCTGCCCAACATCCAGGCCGTCCTGCTGCCAAAGAAGACCGAGAAGAAGGCCTAAAGGAGGCCAGGCAATCGCAGCGCCGCGTGCTCCCCTGCACGCAACGCGCTTTGCCGGCTCGGCCCACAACAATCGGCCCTTTTCAGGGCCACCACACAAACCTACGTCCAAAGCAAAATTTCAGTCGTCCTCGCCGCACCTTGTTTTGTTTTAACTTTGCACTGTCACAGCACAGCCGCCGCCGGCGCACGTCCGCCATCTTGTCGTCCACACAGCCCGTGTGGCCCAACACACACACACACGCACACATTTTGCACCGTCGCAGTCGCCTTCCAAACCGACAACGGCAGCAATAATGACCATTGTTAAAGGGAGGCGTGTCGACACACCGCCCTCCACTCCCGCGCGCAACGGCCGTCGACACGAACGAAACAGCTGATCCGGCCGCCTATGCCCACACGCCTTGCCTCGGAAACCCCAACGCCGCCGCAAACAAACACACAGAGACAAACCACGCAAGCAAATAATCACCGCCTCTCGCACAACAACACACAGCCCGCCCGCCATCTCCGTCGCGATCGATACAAAGACACACAAACGAAGCAGCTCCACACACAGCCAGCCACATGACACGTTTCCTTTCCTTCTCCCCTCCCAGTCACATCACGTCGCTCAAACGGAAAGAAAGAAACAAACAAACAAACAACACAGCGCGCACACACGCAGCAACAACACAGACTCTTTCGCACTTTTCAACTTCCGAACAGTGTGGTGGCCCTGAAAAGGGCCGTTTTCTAGTCTCTCCCACCCACAAGCACGGCCGCGGGAAGGCCAGCGCCCGCTGCGACGCAGCCTAACCGCCGAAACCGTACAGGGTGCGCCCCTGCCTCTTCAGGGCGTACACCACGTCCATGGCCGTCACAGTCTTGCGCTTGGCGTGCTCAGTGTACGTCACCGCGTCGCGGATCACGTTCTCCAGGAACACCTTCAGCACCCCGCGGGTCTCCTCGTAGATCAGACCAGAGATGCGCTTCACGCCGCCCCTGCGAGCCAGGCGGCGGATGGCGGGCTTCGTGATGCCCTGGATGTTGTCGCGCAACACCTTGCGGTGCCGCTTGGCGCCACCCTTGCCGAGCCCCTTTCCTCCCTTGCCGCGGCCTGTCATCCTTCCTTCCTCGGGCAAAGCAAAACGTGCACAAACAGCAGCTGCAGCGGCTGGCGAGTCGGCTACGGTCTGCGCCCAGCGCGCCCGCCGCCCCCCTATATAGACTCTGGCCCGCCCTCCCCCCACCACGCGCAACCGAGGGCATATAAGCGCAGCACGGAGGCGCGCGGGCCCGTTGTCAAGGCAGCACCGGACGCCGCGCCGCACCTAACCTCCACGCACGCCGCTCCGCTACCGCTACCGCTACCGCCATGGCCCGCACAAAGCAAACGGCCCGCAAGTCCACCGGCGGAAAGGCGCCGCGCAAACAGCTCGCCACCAAGGCGGCGAGGAAGAGCGCGCCCGCCACCGGAGGCGTCAAGAAGCCCCACCGCTACAGGCCGGGCACCGTCGCCCTGCGAGAAATCAGGCGCTACCAGAAGAGCACAGAGCTGCTCATCCGCAAGCTGCCATTCCAGCGCCTGCGCGAGATCGCCCAGGACTTCAAGACCGACCTGCGCTTCCAGAGCTCCGCAGTCATGGCCCTGCAGGAGGCCAGCGAGGCCTACCTCGTCGGCCTCTTCGAAGACACCAACCTGTGCGCAATCCACGCCAAGCGCGTCACCATCATGCCCAAGGACATCCAGCTCGCGCGCCGCATCCGCGGCGAGCGCGCCTAAACCGCGCCGCGGCACCGCACCGCACAAACAAAAACGGCCCTTTTCAGGGCCACTAACATCTCTCCGTCGCGAGCAAACTTTGTCGGTCGCCTGCCTCTCGCCCCGCAACCCAAAAACAAAAACCACCACTTCCCGTCCGTCCGCCACACCCGCTCACTCTGCCTGCCTGCTAGCAGCGCGCAACAATCACACATCATCCCTCCCCGGCGCTCAAAGCGCACAATACCCAACGGCCGACGTCACACCGCACGGGTGGCTGGCCGGCCGCCGCTTTCGTTTCGAAAACAAAAAAAACCCGCACTCCACTCCGACGGCCAACGGCCAGGCAGGCGCGCTCGCTCGCTCTACACGCCACCGAAATCCCCGCCGACTCCTTCCGCATCTCAACGTGCCCCCCCGTTGCAAAACATAACACACACACACACAAAGGAACAAAACAAAGACCAGACACGACTCGACAAGACAGACATCCGAGAAGAACGAACGCAGGCAAGCCAACCAACGTATTCAAACAAAACAACGTGACAGAAAACCAACCGTCGGCCGCCGCCACAAAACAAACACGGCGACAATCAACCACGACAACAACAACAACAACAACACCGCTTACCGCTACCGCCGCCCACACCCGCCACCGACCCCCGCAATCCAACCACCACGGCACGCAAACAGCATCCCCACGGGCATACAGAAACGCCAGACAGACACCCACACCAAACGCAACACGACAATCAAAACCTTCCCCGACGTGCTTTGATGGCCCTGAGAAGGGCCGTTTTGGGCCGCGCGTCTCTTGCGCGCCACTAGACGACGACGGGGGGTGGGGACGACGGAGTCAAGCGCCAAACCCTTCCTTTCCCATCTCTTTCTCCTCTACTCTACTTCTTCTTCTTGGGCGAAGCCTTCGCCTTAGACGGCGTCGTCGCCTTCTTCGGGCGCGGCGCCTTCGGCTTCTTCGTCGGAACCTTGGCGGCCTTCTTCGCCTTCGACGGCGACTTGGCCTTGGCCGGCTTGGCCGCAGCCGCCTTCTTCGCACCCGCGGGAGCGGCCGACGCCGCAGACGCCTTCTTGGCGGCGCCCGCCTTCCGACCGGTCGCCGCCTTCACGCCACCAGCCTTCTTTGCGCCGGCCGCACGGGCGCCCTTCTTCTCCTTGCTGGCCGGAGCGGCGCGCTTCTTCTTGGCACCGCCAGCACGAGCCTTGCCGCCCTCGGCCGCCCCCCCGCCGCCGGCGCCGGCAAGCTTGAACGAGCCGGACGCGCCCTTCCCCTTCGTCTGCACCAGCTCGCCCGCCACGACGGCCGACTTGAGGTACTTCTTGATAAACGGCGCCAGCTTCTCCGCGTCCAGCTTGTAGTGCGCGGCTATGTACTTCTTGATCGCCTGCAGCGACGACCCGCCGCGCTCCTTCAGACTCTTGATGGCGGCCGTCACCATCTCAGAGGTGCGCGGGTGCGCAGGCTTGGCGCGCGGCTTCTTCGCAGACGACGCAGACTTGGCCTTCTTCGTAGTGCCGGTGGCGGCGGGTGCCGCAGCAGTCTCGTTCGTAGCCGCCTGATCTGCCATTTCGACGACGCGCGTAACACACAGCGAGAGCGAGCGGGACGGCAGGCACGCAAGCACAAGAGCAGAGAATCACAAGGCCCAGCCAGTGTCGCGGGCGGGCGCGGACGGCCGAGAGAGCGGCCGCCACTCTGCGCGCCGCCGCGCCGCGCCTCCCGCGCTTGCTACCGCCCAACGTCCGACAGCCTGTGCGGAGCAGCCCCAAACCTGCGCCACAACCGCCCGCGCCTTTCAAACCACCGAGGATGGGGCTACACACAGCCACACCACAGTCGCCAACCAGTCGCCACGGCAGCGCCGCAAACCACGGCCAAACTGCAGCTACCGCGCGCTACAGCCTGGGTCGGCCCGCCGAGAATCGCCGCCCCCGCCCAAATGCCGCCCCCACAGCCCCAGCCGACGACCCGCCACAATGGCCAAACCTTCGGCAAAACTCCCACACCGTCGCCGCGGCAGCCCGGCCAGCGCGGCCGGCGCCACAGCCACACAAGCCGAGGCGTGCGGCGATGACGGCCGTGCAAACGCGCCTCCGCCGCCCCATCGCCTTCCGTCGCCCTCCCGCCGTTTCCCGATCGGCCCGCAGCCGTCGGGCCACATCGCGCGCCGTCCTCCTCCTCTCGCCCGCCAACATTCACAGCCGTTTCTCAACAATTGCCCGCCGCAAACGGACGCCGCCTGCGCAACAGGCGCCGCCGCCCCTCGCCGCTTCCGACCCAACCCCTCGACCGAGGCAAACCGCAATCCGAATCTACAGACCAACCCAATCTGCCGTCAAGCACACACGACAGCCGACCTTACACGTTACGCGTTACACATTACGTTTACACGTCTACGTTAGGTTAGGTTAGGTGGACGTGGGTTAGGTTAAGGGGACTTGGGTTAGGTTAAGCGTCAAACTTAGGTTAAGCATTCAAACACGTCAGGCGTCAGAGGTTAGGTTAGGTTAGGTTAGGTTAGGTTAGGTTACACGTTAGGTTAAGGGGTCAGTGCTAGGTTAAGAAGCGTCAAACGTAGGTTACAAAAGCGTTCAAACGTGAGGCGTGAGCCGGACAGCTTACCTTACGTAGACGTTAGGGGCTCACAGGCTGAGCTCACCTCGCCACACCACACGTTAGGTTCGGTTCGGTTCGCTCGGCTCAGCGTAAAGCGCCGAGGTCAGGGTTACGTTCGTTCACCTTCGGGCGCCACACTTTCGGTTGAAAGGTCGCGACGGGACGACGTCGGCAGGCACGCCGCAAACGAACAAAAACGTACAGACGACGTCGGAAACCGCCGACAGACGGGGGAGCAGCACGACCACGACCACGACCAGACACCGAGCGCGAACGAGACACACGCGAACCACCCCCACCGGCCAAAGGGCACCACACAACAACCCAGAGCACCACGTGTCGACACCAGAGCAACCCGCCGCTCACGCGACATGGCTGGCACCGAAGGGCAACCGCCCGCAACTGCGCTTTCCGCGCCGGCCCGGATGCACGTCGTGCTACAACAACACCACTACCGTACACAGCCGCTGTTCACAACATCACTATCAATGGCGCGCCCGCGGCTCGCCGCCGTCGCAGTCGCAGCCCCAACGCCAGCACTTTTGCACCACCATTCACACGCACCGCAACACAGCTCGCCGACACAGCCGAACAAAACAAACACCACACAACAACAGCAACAACGCCGCCGCCTCTACTTGTGCCGGCGACCCACCCCGCCGATGGCGCACCTCTCGCCAGCCGGCAATCGACACACACGCACCCACCCACCGGGGCCCAGTGCAAAAAAAAAAAAAAAAAAAACACACAAAAACAAAAAAACCAAACAACACAAACGACACGGGAAGCGCACACCGCCACTTCGCGCGCACGCCACCAACCAGTCGTCGTCTCAAAATAACAAACACAAACAAAATAAACTAACAACTAGGGCAACACAAAACAAAAACGCCTCGCACGAACCGCCCACAAAAAGGACAAGCACACGCACAGCCTCTGCTGACGACCACGACGCAGCGGCACGCTGCTCCTGTCCCGCGCCCCGCGCCCCACTCGATTCACAACTCACGCGACACCGTCAACGACGGGCTCGCTTCCCGCAACCTACCACCTTTCCGCCACGACGCACAGCCCCAGCCCCACCCGACGACGCCCGTGGCAACGACTGCACTTTCACCACCGCCTCCCCCTTCCCCCCCAAAACACACACACACACACACACACAGCCAGCCAAAAACGCACTCGCGACCCACACATGCACGTGCATCGGCACACGCCAACCAGTCAACGTCGACAACCACACGCAAGGCTCGAAACGAAACCGGCGTCCTTCCACGTTGCCATCAAGCTACGCGACACAAGACACAAGGAACCAACACAACAGCCGGCCCCACTAATTCCCACTCTCACGCCGCAAAAAGCACACCGAAACCGCCAAACGCACGCACATTCCCCTTCGCACTGACACCACCGACCGGCTCGCTACCACACACCTCTCGGCAGCCGTTTCACGCCAATTCGCCACACCGCCCACACAGTCGACAAGCGCCCGCCCTGTACGGCACACGCAACGACGCAGCGCAGCAAAGGGCGCCCGCAACACATACCTCTCCGCCGCCCGACGCGCCAACCGCCACACCACACCGCCAGCCACTCGCAAATTGTGCACTGCCACCAGCCACACGTCCAACACGCCGCGCCGCCTCCGGCCACCCGCCAGGGGGCGCTCACGTCCGCGACAACAGCGCGGCCCGCCGGGCCGGGCCGAACCGAACCGAGCCGCCGCTGCTCTGCACTCGGCACGGCCACACCCTGCTGCAGACCGGGCTCGTCCCTCTGTACGCGTCTGCCTGCGCATCAACACAACACGACCTTTTTTTTTTTTTTCCTCTCTACCGCCATCCCTTCTTCTCGCGTTTTACTCGTTGTTGCAGCAGCGGCGCACACCTACACATCCACAGCCCCAGCCGAGCCGGCCTCACCTCAGGGCCCGCCGCCAGCGTCTCCTCCTCGGGCACAGGTGCGGTGCTGTGGCCGCCCATCCAACCGCATTGCTGGCCGTCCAGCCACCAGGCGTTCCCACTGCCGCGAGCCACGCCGCGCACCGACCCTGCTGCAGAAAACGAAGCATAGCCAGAGACCGACCGATACACAAAGCAAGCCGTCGCCTCGCCTCTTGTCCTTCCTGCCTTCCTTCCGCCCCCGCCCTTCTCACACACCACCGCCTCTCCACTTTCGCCCCCCCCCCCCCTCCTTTTTTTTCTTCTTTCTTTCTTTCTTTGGCCCTCTCTCCTTCCCGCCATGGCGGTTACGGCACCGCCTGCAGCGGCAGATTTTTTGCGCCCACACGCCTACTCCTACCACCATTAACCTTGCCCTGCCCTGCCCATCAACGTCGCAGTCGAACCGACGCTTGCCAACACACTGCCCACGTTCCTTTCTCTTTTCGGCCTACGCCCATTACGCGCCGCCGCCACAGCACCTTCCCTTCCCACAACACACCGACGTCATCACACGCACCCAAAACAGGGGCCACGACCGTGTTCCTCGCCCACTCCCATCCCGCACGGTACGCACATTCCCAACTACTACCGCGCACCCTCCCTTTCCACTCTGTGTGTCTCTGTGTCTGTGTCCTGTCCGCGCGTGACGCCTCTCAACATCCGCCGTCCCCCGTCCCGTTTTCGCCCCCATGCCGTCGTCGCGCCGCCTCCTCCCCGTCCACCGCCGCCCCTGTCCGCCCCGCACCACACCATACACCGCTGCTTGTCCCGGCCGTTGCCACCAAAGGCGCCGACCGCAAACGCGCCACGCCGCAGCCCCCGTGCGTCTCGCGCTCGCTTGCATCTCCGTGCCGACGCTGCCTCTCTTCCCACTCGCACTCGACCTCGACAACACAGTCTTTGGCTCCGCCACTGCGTGTTCCGGTGGTACGCACGCTGCAACACGTATGTATTCATTACCAGAGCGATGGCGAGGCATGACAGCATCTCTGTCTGACCAGAGAGTTCTTTATCGCTGCTAGTCGGCGCTTGGACCGCGCCAGACGACAGTAGTGGCACGCACCGGGTCGCCAGGAACAGTTGTTATATATATTGTAGCGCGAGTCGGGAGAGGTAGTAGTCGGTCGACAGTAGTAGCGGGTGGACGGTTGTACTGAGCGGGCGTCGGCGGCGTGCTCTGCTCGTCTCGCGACTCTGGTCACGGTTCGGGACGATGTATAGTATATTGTGTTATAATCAAGAGGTGGTGTGACGCTGCATTGCGCAAATCTGATAACGTATGTTCATTGTACTTATTTTGTTCAACAACACAAGCCCCACTATTACTTTTTTTCTAAAGTAACTTTTGTCTCTTAACGAAAAACATTCACTTTTTAAAGACTACTTCCTATGGCATTTCCCTCCAAGGAGTGCAATTAATTACCAGCCAGCACTCATTCATTGCACACAGCTGTGTAAGGGGTATCTACAATCGAGGAGCGGATATAAATGCAATTTTTTGTTTCTTTTTGTTTTTTGTTTTGTGTGTGTGTTGTAACCTCCCAGCAATATTTAAAATAATGGACAATGTTATTTACGGATGCTAATGGACATTGCGCTAATTGTAACCTCGCCCACAATGAGAGGTATTGAAAATGGCAACAACAATGTGCAATTCGCAATCTGACTCAAATATAAAGTCTTCACACAACATTTAAAAAAGTCCGTTCAGTGACAAGAAACTTCAATTAAACCGAAATATCGGTCTTTGGCCCTGTGCAAAACAATCGGAATTAAAGTCTTACCTCCGAATAAATGGATGTCACATTTCTGCTCTGGTTGTTGCGCAGCGCTTGGAGGAACTGCATTGCAAATAATAATATTCTCTTTTTTTGTGATTTTAGTGACATTTTTCTTCAAAGAAGTGGAACGAACTCTTTAGTTCAATAAAAGATTAAATGTTTGAAAAATGCTTTTGAAATAAAAATTATTATTGGGGAACTTGTTGGAGCATAATTACAATAAATACAATTTCTCATTATCTAATGATTATATTAATTAACAGTATACCTTATTCACCATCTTGACCAGTGTTGCCGACCGCCTACATCACACAACCGCACTCGGCTGCTACTACTGACCGACCGCTCTGCATGACGACTATTAGCGTACTGCACGCGACGACTACTGACAGAGTACAGCCCTCAACTACACAGACTGACTGACTGACTGAGAACCGCTCGCAACACTCGCGCAGTCCAGCGCAAACTCTCTGGTCACAGATGCTACAATGTCTCGCCATCGCTACTATGTTACATACGTGTTTCAGTGTCTTTTTCATTGGGGTAACGATCTTTGGCTCTTTTTATTCTGAATACAGGGCCAAAGGTCAACGGCTGCTGCCCTTATACAATTTATCAGGTTTCATTATGTCTGTTGCAATGTTACATACGGTTCACTCTTTCATTAATATTATCGTTGGGTTTGTTTTGTAGGGACGTTAACATTCTGGCACATTTTTATTATCATCGGACTCTCTGCTATTTGTGCAGGGAGGTTATACCTGGGTCCATTTCCATTTCCATTTACATTTTAATATTGATAGACTTTTTGTTTTCTTTTTTGTTTCTTGTTGTTTTTCCTTCTTTTTTTTTGTTGTTTTTTTTCTTTTGTTTTGTTTTTCCCGCTCTCACCACCACCGCCGCATCACGCCTTCCGTTTTCTTGGTTTCTTTTCTGTGCTTCAACATCACCGCGCCCCATTTCCACACCACAGCCATCAGCCTCCAAGACGGGCGGGCGCAGTGTGCCATTTCCGGCGCACAAGCACACCCGTACGGTACTCTCCTCGCCCCCACGCCACCAACAACACAGCGACCACGCGGCTTTCAGGCACGGCACGGCACGGCACGGCACCGGCGAAATGCGCCGCCCCCGCCCCCGCCCCTCCGCGCATCCGTCCGTCTCGCCACGTTCACTGACAGCCGCGTCTGCGGCTACACCACGACAACCACAACACAACACCGCTCCCCTCCCTGGCAACTCACATTGTTTTTCTCCTCCTCTTTTGCACAAACCACAACGCCGAGCACAGGCGCAAGCCACCCACACCGCGCCCCTCCCCGTCCCGTCTTTGGCCGCCGCTCCTCGTTTCCTCGTTTGCCCCCTCCCATCTCCCGAAATGCCATGCCAGCAGCGTTACGCATGCCCCTCCCCTGTCCACACAACACTACCGCCTAACGAACAGCCTTTTCCGGGCCACATGCAGGGCACGCCCACCTCCAAACACTGCCAATTCACGGACGCACGCACGCACACACACACACACACACACACACACACACTCACTTTCTCGACACCTTTCTGTACGGAGGGTGCGTCATCTCGACCGTGACAGAGTGACGGCAACTATCGACGATCCATTTCCCCCCACTGGTAAAACATGTCCACTAACACCTACATACATCATTCAAGTACACAGACAATAGCATACACACAATGGGAGGGCACACGAACATGGACGGCACGGCACTGTCATACACTCTTCCTCAGAACCATATCAACAAACGTTACGTACATCCGGGAAAGCGAAAGCGAAAGCGAAAGCAAAGGCAAAGCCCAATGCAGCCGTCAAAGGTAACGTTCACCACGGCAGACACTTGCAGCCGCGCCGCCGTTAAACGCATTTCAGTGCGGCTCCAATACGCCTCCGACACGGGAACGTTCCGTTGCTCTACGAATGCGTTTCTCCCCTTTTTCCCTTCCTCTCTCTTTTGCCCCCCCCTCCTTGCACTCTTGCCTCATTCCTCACGTTCTGCCCAGACATTCGACCGATCAGAGTCAACCTTTCGTTACCGTTCTCAGCGCGACGGTGTACAACAGTATGACGGGTGTGCCCAAGACTTCGGTTCAGTTGCGTGACGCCGGTCTATCGCGCCGATCGACAGTTACTCAGGGGGCGACGGATCGGACCACGTCACCGACACACAAAACACTTTCAAACAAACAAACAAATACATACCGGATGGACACAGACAAACACGTGTACAGACATTCGCCAAACAAACGACCGGCGCCGCCGCCGCCGCCGCCGTCTAGCGTGCATCTTGAATGACGACATCGGTGTGCGTGCGTCGTACGCAATCAGTCAGACACGGCTATCAAACATCAGAGTCGAATGGTACATCATCGTGCGTGTCGCCGTACACGTACAGTACAATACAACAACAATGCGTCTTAATGGCACGTTCATTTCAACGTCACTCACACACCTCCACGCTGCAGTTACGTCGCACCATTGTCAAACTCGGCGTACAGCAAAGGGAATAGTGGGCGGCAAAAACAAACCAAACAAAAACATTTCACATTTCACCCTCGCCATGTATGATGTGCAAAAAAACAAACCCGCAAACGGCCGTCGTTACGGTGACACAAAAGTCGCCGATCGCACTGTCCCCCCTCGCAGACGGGTAACACACAAACACACACACACCCCAACAACACCAATGGGTCAAAAACCACGCCAACGAGGCGTGCCACCATTCCACGCCACGGCGACCAACCTCGTGGCCGTACCCCGCGCAACACGCTTTGACGCGCCCCCCCACCCACAATCAAAATGCACACATACATCACAGCCGTCCACACAAACAACAACAACAACAACAATTCCGCCCTTCCCGCAAAAGGCAAGTTGGTGGCCCTGAAAAGGGCCGTTTCGCCGCTCTCGCAACGGAGGAGCCTTCTCCATCCTTCCTTCCATTCCAGAGCCACCTCCTTACTTGGAGCTCGTGTACTTGGTCACCGCCTTCGTGCCCTCGCTCACGGCGTGCTTGGCCAGCTCGCCAGGCAGCAACAGCCGCACAGCGGTCTGGATCTCGCGGGACGTGATGGTCGAGCGCTTGTTGTAGTGCGCCAGGCGAGAAGCCTCGGCCGCAATGCGCTCGAAAATGTCGTTCACGAAGCTGTTCATGATGCTCATCGCCTTCGACGAGATGCCCGTGTCAGGGTGCACCTGCTTCAGCACCTTGTAGATGTAGATGGCATAGCTCTCCTTCCTCTTGCGCTTCTTCTTCTTGTCGCCCTTCGAAATGTTCTTCTGCGCCTTGCCAGCCTTCTTGGCGGCCTTCCCGCTAGTCTTGGGCGGCATCTCCAACCAACGTACGGCAGCAGCAACACCAGTAGCAAGCGCTCCGCTCTAGTCAGCGTCTCCCCACACAGTGGCACCCGCCGCCAGCCGCCGCCGCACCTTTACCAGCTCGCCCTGTTGCGGCCGCCGACCAATGGGGCGCGCGCGCAACCGGCCGCCGCACCCGAGCCCATAAAGCACCCCCACCCCGGCTGCGCCGGCACGCACTCCGCTGCTCGACTCGCTGCCGCTCGCACCGGTCGTTTTCGTTTCCGTTTCGTGTGCACCGTCGCTAGCCCATCGCCATGTCCGGACGCGGAAAGGGAGGCAAAGTCAAGGGCAAGTCAAAGTCCCGCTCAAGCAGGGCTGGGCTCCAGTTCCCGGTCGGCAGAATCCACCGCCTCCTGCGCAAGGGAAACTACGCAGAGCGCGTCGGCGCCGGGGCGCCCGTCTACCTCGCCGCCGTCATGGAGTACCTCGCGGCTGAGGTGCTCGAGCTGGCCGGAAACGCGGCCCGCGACAACAAGAAGACGCGCATCATCCCGCGCCACCTGCAGCTTGCCATCCGCAACGACGAGGAGCTCAACAAGCTCCTGTCGGGCGTCACCATCGCACAGGGTGGTGTCCTGCCCAACATCCAGGCCGTCCTGCTGCCAAAGAAGACCGAGAAGAAGGCCTAAAGGAGGCCAGGCAATCGCAGCGCCGCGTGCTCCCCTGCACGCAACGCGCTTTGCCGGCTCGGCCCACAACAATCGGCCCTTTTCAGGGCCACCACACAAACCTACGTCCAAAGCAAAATTTCAGTCGTCCTCGCCGCACCTTGTTTTGTTTTAACTTTGCACTGTCACAGCACAGCCGCCGCCGGCGCACGTCCGCCATCTTGTCGTCCACACAGCCCGTGTGGCCCAACACACACACACACGCACACATTTTGCACCGTCGCAGTCGCCTTCCAAACCGACAACGGCAGCAATAATGACCATTGTTAAAGGGAGGCGTGTCGACACACCGCCCTCCACTCCCGCGCGCAACGGCCGTCGACACGAACGAAACAGCTGATCCGGCCGCCTATGCCCACACGCCTTGCCTCGGAAACCCCAACGCCGCCGCAAACAAACACACAGAGACAAACCACGCAAGCAAATAATCACCGCCTCTCGCACAACAACACACAGCCCGCCCGCCATCTCCGTCGCGATCGATACAAAGACACACAAACGAAGCAGCTCCACACACAGCCAGCCACATGACACGTTTCCTTTCCTTCTCCCCTCCCAGTCACATCACGTCGCTCAAACGGAAAGAAAGAAACAAACAAACAAACAACACAGCGCGCACACACGCAGCAACAACACAGACTCTTTCGCACTTTTCAACTTCCGAACAGTGTGGTGGCCCTGAAAAGGGCCGTTTTCTAGTCTCTCCCACCCACAAGCACGGCCGCGGGAAGGCCAGCGCCCGCTGCGACGCAGCCTAACCGCCGAAACCGTACAGGGTGCGCCCCTGCCTCTTCAGGGCGTACACCACGTCCATGGCCGTCACAGTCTTGCGCTTGGCGTGCTCAGTGTACGTCACCGCGTCGCGGATCACGTTCTCCAGGAACACCTTCAGCACCCCGCGGGTCTCCTCGTAGATCAGACCAGAGATGCGCTTCACGCCGCCCCTGCGAGCCAGGCGGCGGATGGCGGGCTTCGTGATGCCCTGGATGTTGTCGCGCAACACCTTGCGGTGCCGCTTGGCGCCACCCTTGCCGAGCCCCTTTCCTCCCTTGCCGCGGCCTGTCATCCTTCCTTCCTCGGGCAAAGCAAAACGTGCACAAACAGCAGCTGCAGCGGCTGGCGAGTCGGCTACGGTCTGCGCCCAGCCAGCTAGCCAGCTAGAGCATCTTCTTCAGGGTTTGCCATCTAACCCTGGTGGCCGGAGTACTTGCAGGCTTCCCCTGCATTGCCTCCATATCTTCTTTCGACTAGTTGTTTTTCTTCGGTTCTTCTCTTTTTATTCTTGTCTTCTAGTTGCCCTTTTCAGGTTTAATTGCCTTCTGTGTTGGCCGCTTGTGCGGACAACGGTGTTGGCCCTCGGCGGACCGACTGCACTCCTCCCGGCGCGGACGGCGCAGGGAGCGCCTCACTTCGGCTGCTGCTTAGCCGCCGCTTGTGTGGCCGTCAGCATGGCCTCCGCAACTCGCTGCAGCGTGTCGGCAAGGCTTGCCACCTTGTCGATCGCCACAGACAGTGCGGAGACTGCTGCTGCCAGTATGTCTTCATTCGCTGCAGGTGCAGCGTCTCGCCTTGGCGCAGCAGGTTGACGGGCGGTGACAGTCGTGTTGCCACTCTTGCCACCGTCCGTTGCTGTGGCGTCTCCTTTGCGCAATTTCCCCTTGTGGGGGGAATCGCGCTCATCTTCAGGCGTGCCCTCCCGGGCACGTTTGTTGGCGCGGATGCGCCTTCTTCTGTTCCCCGCCGTTGTGGGGACGTTGTTAGCGCCTGCGGTTGTCCTCTGAGTAGTCGCTGTTGCCTGCCGCCTCGCCGGTTTTGCGCCTGGGCGCGGACGGCGGAGGGAGCGGCCGGCAGACTTCTGTGCTGGCTGCCCGCGCTGGCGAGCAATCGCAGCTTTGAAGACTTCACAGCCACGATAACTCGCCACATGCGGGCCGCCGCAGTTAGCACACTTGGGTGTGTGCGTCCTGGGAAGTGGGCATAGCCCACTTGCGTGGGGGCCTGCGCACTTCACGCATGCCTCGGGAAAGGAACAGTGGCGAGCCACGTGTCCCATCCCCTGGCAGCGGAAGCACTGGACGAGCCCCCTCTTCTGCTTGAGGCCCTCCGCGGTGACCGATGTGTTGGCCACCTTCTTCAGCTCGAAGAGCCGCCTGTTCTCCGGTGTGTCGGTGGCAATCACCAGCAGAGAAGGCGACTCTTTATGGCTGACGTGGGACTTGACCCGCGTCACGTTCCTGACGTGAAAGTCAAGGTCCGCCAGCTCTTCTTTTAGCAGGTCAGGTTCAGCCGCCATGGGGAAGCCCTTGACGACCACCTTTAACAGCCTCTCGGGGACGGCGGCGTGCGTGTACCAGTGCAGGCCCTGGTTCGACGCCTCCGACGTCACCTTCATGTAGTCCTGCGTATTACTAACTTGCAGCCGCACAAGGTTCCCAGAAGCAGCTCGCAGCGTGAAATCGGCAGTCGTCCACTGCCTGACGAGCTGCAGGAAACGCTTGTAGTCTTTGGCCACCTCAAAGACTATCGGCGGCGGCCGTCGATGAGACTGCCCGGTGGTGGGGGCCGTCTCTTCTTCGTCGTCTGAGCAGCCAACCTGTGCAGCGGTCGTGGGCGCCGTCTGCGAGGTCGTTGGCTGCTCCGGCCTCTCGTCGTCTGCAAGCACGCCGAAGCGGTTTGCAGTCGATGTGGGAGGCGGGGAAGGCGTCGCCCTGGGTCTGGCCGCCCGTCGGGACGAAACGGTCGTCCAGGTGGCGCCTACCACGCTGTCGTCACGGATGGCGCGTCTTCTGCCTCCCGTGGTAGAGACAGTAGGTTGTCTCTTCTTCTTCACTGCCTTTCTGGCGCCGACTTGAGCAGTGGACATCGGCCGTTTGCGCCGCCCGCCCTCTGGGAGATGCGGTGCGCTGGCTGATGTACTTTGCCCGTTCTTCGCGGGCAGGAAATCTGCCAAGTTGACGATGACATCGTCATCTTCTCCCGACTCGAGGTCCTGGTTCGGTGGCCGAGTCGTCGTAGACGGCGGGTCAGACGGGGCCGTCTGGGGAGCACGCTCCTCCGGACGGCGGTCTGCCACGCCAACTTCTCCAGTCGTCGTATTTGGGGGGCCGGATGGGGCCGTCGACCGAGCGGGCCCGGTCGAACGGCGATCCGCCACACCCATAGCTCTGCTCAGCGATCCTCGGAACTCCGGGCGCGCCCACGACATCTCTGCGCGCTGCCGGAGCGACGACTCGGTCTGCGCCCAGCGCGCCCGCCGCCCCCCTATATAGACTCTGGCCCGCCCTCCCCCCACCACGCGCAACCGAGGGCATATAAGCGCAGCACGGAGGCGCGCGGGCCCGTTGTCAAGGCAGCACCGGACGCCGCGCCGCACCTAACCTCCACGCACGCCGCTCCGCTACCGCTACCGCTACCGCCATGGCCCGCACAAAGCAAACGGCCCGCAAGTCCACCGGCGGAAAGGCGCCGCGCAAACAGCTCGCCACCAAGGCGGCGAGGAAGAGCGCGCCCGCCACCGGAGGCGTCAAGAAGCCCCACCGCTACAGGCCGGGCACCGTCGCCCTGCGAGAAATCAGGCGCTACCAGAAGAGCACAGAGCTGCTCATCCGCAAGCTGCCATTCCAGCGCCTAGTGCGCGAGATCGCCCAGGACTTCAAGACCGACCTGCGCTTCCAGAGCTCCGCAGTCATGGCCCTGCAGGAGGCCAGCGAGGCCTACCTCGTCGGCCTCTTCGAAGACACCAACCTGTGCGCAATCCACGCCAAGCGCGTCACCATCATGCCCAAGGACATCCAGCTCGCGCGCCGCATCCGCGGCGAGCGCGCCTAAACCGCGCCGCGGCACCGCACCGCACAAACAAAAACGGCCCTTTTCAGGGCCACTAACATCTCTCCGTCGCGAGCAAACTTTGTCGGTCGCCTGCCTCTCGCCCCGCAACCCAAAAACAAAAACCACCACTTCCCGTCCGTCCGCCACACCCGCTCACTCTGCCTGCCTGCTAGCAGCGCGCAACAATCACACATCATCCCTCCCCGGCGCTCAAAGCGCACAATACCCAACGGCCGACGTCACACCGCACGGGTGGCTGGCCGGCCGCCGCTTTCGTTTCGAAAACAAAAAAAACCCGCACTCCACTCCGACGGCCAACGGCCAGGCAGGCGCGCTCGCTCGCTCTACACGCCACCGAAATCCCCGCCGACTCCTTCCGCATCTCAACGTGCCCCCCCGTTGCAAAACATAACACACACACACACAAAGGAACAAAACAAAGACCAGACACGACTCGACAAGACAGACATCCGAGAAGAACGAACGCAGGCAAGCCAACCAACGTATTCAAACAAAACAACGTGACAGAAAACCAACCGTCGGCCGCCGCCACAAAACAAACACGGCGACAATCAACCACGACAACAACAACAACAACAACACCGCTTACCGCTACCGCCGCCCACACCCGCCACCGACCCCCGCAATCCAACCACCACGGCACGCAAACAGCATCCCCACGGGCATACAGAAACGCCAGACAGACACCCACACCAAACGCAACACGACAATCAAAACCTTCCCCGACGTGCTTTGATGGCCCTGAGAAGGGCCGTTTTGGGCCGCGCGTCTCTTGCGCGCCACTAGACGACGACGGGGGGTGGGGACGACGGAGTCAAGCGCCAAACCCTTCCTTTCCCATCTCTTTCTCCTCTACTCTACTTCTTCTTCTTGGGCGAAGCCTTCGCCTTAGACGGCGTCGTCGCCTTCTTCGGGCGCGGCGCCTTCGGCTTCTTCGTCGGAACCTTGGCGGCCTTCTTCGCCTTCGACGGCGACTTGGCCTTGGCCGGCTTGGCCGCAGCCGCCTTCTTCGCACCCGCGGGAGCGGCCGACGCCGCAGACGCCTTCTTGGCGGCGCCCGCCTTCCGACCGGTCGCCGCCTTCACGCCACCAGCCTTCTTTGCGCCGGCCGCACGGGCGCCCTTCTTCTCCTTGCTGGCCGGAGCGGCGCGCTTCTTCTTGGCACCGCCAGCACGAGCCTTGCCGCCCTCGGCCGCCCCCCCGCCGCCGGCGCCGGCAAGCTTGAACGAGCCGGACGCGCCCTTCCCCTTCGTCTGCACCAGCTCGCCCGCCACGACGGCCGACTTGAGGTACTTCTTGATAAACGGCGCCAGCTTCTCCGCGTCCAGCTTGTAGTGCGCGGCTATGTACTTCTTGATCGCCTGCAGCGACGACCCGCCGCGCTCCTTCAGACTCTTGATGGCGGCCGTCACCATCTCAGAGGTGCGCGGGTGCGCAGGCTTGGCGCGCGGCTTCTTCGCAGACGACGCAGACTTGGCCTTCTTCGTAGTGCCGGTGGCGGCGGGTGCCGCAGCAGTCTCGTTCGTAGCCGCCTGATCTGCCATTTCGACGACGCGCGTAACACACAGCGAGAGCGAGCGGGACGGCAGGCACGCAAGCACAAGAGCAGAGAATCACAAGGCCCAGCCAGTGTCGCGGGCGGGCGCGGACGGCCGAGAGAGCGGCCGCCACTCTGCGCGCCGCCGCGCCGCGCCTCCCGCGCTTGCTACCGCCCAACGTCCGACAGCCTGTGCGGAGCAGCCCCAAACCTGCGCCACAACCGCCCGCGCCTTTCAAACCACCGAGGATGGGGCTACACACAGCCACACCACAGTCGCCAACCAGTCGCCACGGCAGCGCCGCAAACCACGGCCAAACTGCAGCTACCGCGCGCTACAGCCTGGGTCGGCCCGCCGAGAATCGCCGCCCCCGCCCAAATGCCGCCCCCACAGCCCCAGCCGACGACCCGCCACAATGGCCAAACCTTCGGCAAAACTCCCACACCGTCGCCGCGGCAGCCCGGCCAGCGCGGCCGGCGCCACAGCCACACAAGCCGAGGCGTGCGGCGATGACGGCCGTGCAAACGCGCCTCCGCCGCCCCATCGCCTTCCGTCGCCCTCCCGCCGTTTCCCGATCGGCCCGCAGCCGTCGGGCCACATCGCGCGCCGTCCTCCTCCTCTCGCCCGCCAACATTCACAGCCGTTTCTCAACAATTGCCCGCCGCAAACGGACGCCGCCTGCGCAACAGGCGCCGCCGCCCCTCGCCGCTTCCGACCCAACCCCTCGACCGAGGCAAACCGCAATCCGAATCTACAGACCAACCCAATCTGCCGTCAAGCACACACGACAGCCGACCTTACACGTTACGCGTTACACATTACGTTTACACGTCTACGTTAGGTTAGGTTAGGTGGACGTGGGTTAGGTTAAGGGGACTTGGGTTAGGTTAAGCGTCAAACTTAGGTTAAGCATTCAAACACGTCAGGCGTCAGAGGTTAGGTTAGGTTAGGTTAGGTTAGGTTAGGTTACACGTTAGGTTAAGGGGTCAGTGCTAGGTTAAGAAGCGTCAAACGTAGGTTACAAAAGCGTTCAAACGTGAGGCGTGAGCCGGACAGCTTACCTTACGTAGACGTTAGGGGCTCACAGGCTGAGCTCACCTCGCCACACCACACGTTAGGTTCGGTTCGGTTCGCTCGGCTCAGCGTAAAGCGCCGAGGTCAGGGTTACGTTCGTTCACCTTCGGGCGCCACACTTTCGGTTGAAAGGTCGCGACGGGACGACGTCGGCAGGCACGCCGCAAACGAACAAAAACGTACAGACGACGTCGGAAACCGCCGACAGACGGGGGAGCAGCACGACCACGACCACGACCAGACACCGAGCGCGAACGAGACACACGCGAACCACCCCCACCGGCCAAAGGGCACCACACAACAACCCAGAGCACCACGTGTCGACACCAGAGCAACCCGCCGCTCACGCGACATGGCTGGCACCGAAGGGCAACCGCCCGCAACTGCGCTTTCCGCGCCGGCCCGGATGCACGTCGTGCTACAACAACACCACTACCGTACACAGCCGCTGTTCACAACATCACTATCAATGGCGCGCCCGCGGCTCGCCGCCGTCGCAGTCGCAGCCCCAACGCCAGCACTTTTGCACCACCATTCACACGCACCGCAACACAGCTCGCCGACACAGCCGAACAAAACAAACACCACACAACAACAGCAACAACGCCGCCGCCTCTACTTGTGCCGGCGACCCACCCCGCCGATGGCGCACCTCTCGCCAGCCGGCAATCGACACACACGCACCCACCCACCGGGGCCCAGTGCAAAAAAAAAAAAAAAAAAACACACAAAAACAAAAAAACCAAACAACACAAACGACACGGGAAGCGCACACCGCCACTTCGCGCGCACGCCACCAACCAGTCGTCGTCTCAAAATAACAAACACAAACAAAATAAACTAACAACTAGGGCAACACAAAACAAAAACGCCTCGCACGAACCGCCCACAAAAAGGACAAGCACACGCACAGCCTCTGCTGACGACCACGACGCAGCGGCACGCTGCTCCTGTCCCGCGCCCCGCGCCCCACTCGATTCACAACTCACGCGACACCGTCAACGACGGGCTCGCTTCCCGCAACCTACCACCTTTCCGCCACGACGCACAGCCCCAGCCCCACCCGACGACGCCCGTGGCAACGACTGCACTTTCACCACCGCCTCCCCCTTCCCCCCCAAAACACACACACACACACACACACAGCCAGCCAAAAACGCACTCGCGACCCACACATGCACGTGCATCGGCACACGCCAACCAGTCAACGTCGACAACCACACGCAAGGCTCGAAACGAAACCGGCGTCCTTCCACGTTGCCATCAAGCTACGCGACACAAGACACAAGGAACCAACACAACAGCCGGCCCCACTAATTCCCACTCTCACGCCGCAAAAAGCACACCGAAACCGCCAAACGCACGCACATTCCCCTTCGCACTGACACCACCGACCGGCTCGCTACCACACACCTCTCGGCAGCCGTTTCACGCCAATTCGCCACACCGCCCACACAGTCGACAAGCGCCCGCCCTGTACGGCACACGCAACGACGCAGCGCAGCAAAGGGCGCCCGCAACACATACCTCTCCGCCGCCCGACGCGCCAACCGCCACACCACACCGCCAGCCACTCGCAAATTGTGCACTGCCACCAGCCACACGTCCAACACGCCGCGCCGCCTCCGGCCACCCGCCAGGGGGCGCTCACGTCCGCGACAACAGCGCGGCCCGCCGGGCCGGGCCGAACCGAACCGAGCCGCCGCTGCTCTGCACTCGGCACGGCCACACCCTGCTGCAGACCGGGCTCGTCCCTCTGTACGCGTCTGCCTGCGCATCAACACAACACGACCTTTTTTTTTTTTTTCCTCTCTACCGCCATCCCTTCTTCTCGCGTTTTACTCGTTGTTGCAGCAGCGGCGCACACCTACACATCCACAGCCCCAGCCGAGCCGGCCTCACCTCAGGGCCCGCCGCCAGCGTCTCCTCCTCGGGCACAGGTGCGGTGCTGTGGCCGCCCATCCAACCGCATTGCTGGCCGTCCAGCCACCAGGCGTTCCCACTGCCGCGAGCCACGCCGCGCACCGACCCTGCTGCAGAAAACGAAGCATAGCCAGAGACCGACCGATACACAAAGCAAGCCGTCGCCTCGCCTCTTGTCCTTCCTGCCTTCCTTCCGCCCCCGCCCTTCTCACACCACCGCCTCTCCACTTTCGCCCCCCCCCCCCCTCCTTTTTTTTCTTCTTTCTTTCTTTCTTTGGCCCTCTCTCCTTCCCGCCATGGCGGTTACGGCACCGCCTGCAGCGGCAGATTTTTTGCGCCCACACGCCTACTCCTACCACCATTAACCTTGCCCTGCCCTGCCCATCAACGTCGCAGTCGAACCGACGCTTGCCAACACACTGCCCACGTTCCTTTCTCTTTTCGGCCTACGCCCATTACGCGCCGCCGCCACAGCACCTTCCCTTCCCACAACACACCGACGTCATCACACGCACCCAAAACAGGGGCCACGACCGTGTTCCTCGCCCACTCCCATCCCGCACGGTACGCACATTCCCAACTACTACCGCGCACCCTCCCTTTCCACTCTGTGTGTCTCTGTGTCTGTGTCCTGTCCGCGCGTGACGCCTCTCAACATCCGCCGTCCCCCGTCCCGTTTTCGCCCCCATGCCGTCGTCGCGCCGCCTCCTCCCCGTCCACCGCCGCCCCTGTCCGCCCCGCACCACACCATACACCGCTGCTTGTCCCGGCCGTTGCCACCAAAGGCGCCGACCGCAAACGCGCCACGCCGCAGCCCCCGTGCGTCTCGCGCTCGCTTGCATCTCCGTGCCGACGCTGCCTCTCTTCCCACTCGCACTCGACCTCGACAACACAGTCTTTGGCTCCGCCACTGCGTGTTCCGGTGGTACGCACGCTGCAACACGTATGTATTCATTACCAGAGCGATGGCGAGGCATGACAGCATCTCTGTCTGACCAGAGAGTTCTTTATCGCTGCTAGTCGGCGCTTGGACCGCGCCAGACGACAGTAGTGGCACGCACCGGGTCGCCAGGAACAGTTGTTATATATATTGTAGCGCGAGTCGGGAGAGGTAGTAGTCGGTCGACAGTAGTAGCGGGTGGACGGTTGTACTGAGCGGGCGTCGGCGGCGTGCTCTGCTCGTCTCGCGACTCTGGTCACGGTTCGGGACGATGTATAGTATATTGTGTTATAATCAAGAGGTGGTGTGACGCTGCATTGCGCAAATCTGATAACGTATGTTCATTGTACTTATTTTGTTCAACAACACAAGCCCCACTATTACTTTTTTTCTAAAGTAACTTTTGTCTCTTAACGAAAAACATTCACTTTTTAAAGACTACTTCCTATGGCATTTCCCTCCAAGGAGTGCAATTAATTACCAGCCAGCACTCATTCATTGCACACAGCTGTGTAAGGGGTATCTACAATCGAGGAGCGGATATAAATGCAATTTTTTGTTTCTTTTTGTTTTTTGTTTTGTGTGTGTGTTGTAACCTCCCAGCAATATTTAAAATAATGGACAATGTTATTTACGGATGCTAATGGACATTGCGCTAATTGTAACCTCGCCCACAATGAGAGGTATTGAAAATGGCAACAACAATGTGCAATTCGCAATCTGACTCAAATATAAAGTCTTCACACAACATTTAAAAAAGTCCGTTCAGTGACAAGAAACTTCAATTAAACCGAAATATCGGTCTTTGGCCCTGTGCAAAACAATCGGAATTAAAGTCTTACCTCCGAATAAATGGATGTCACATTTCTGCTCTGGTTGTTGCGCAGCGCTTGGAGGAACTGCATTGCAAATAATAATATTCTCTTTTTTTGTGATTTTAGTGACATTTTTCTTCAAAGAAGTGGAACGAACTCTTTAGTTCAATAAAAGATTAAATGTTTGAAAAATGCTTTTGAAATAAAAATTATTATTGGGGAACTTGTTGGAGCATAATTACAATAAATACAATTTCTCATTATCTAATGATTATATTAATTAACAGTATACCTTATTCACCATCTTGACCAGTGTTGCCGACCGCCTACATCACACAACCGCACTCGGCTGCTACTACTGACCGACCGCTCTGCATGACGACTATTAGCGTACTGCACGCGACGACTACTGACAGAGTACAGCCCTCAACTACACAGACTGACTGACTGACTGAGAACCGCTCGCAACACTCGCGCAGTCCAGCGCAAACTCTCTGGTCACAGATGCTACAATGTCTCGCCATCGCTACTATGTTACATACGTGTTTCAGTGTCTTTTTCATTGGGGTAACGATCTTTGGCTCTTTTTATTCTGAATACAGGGCCAAAGGTCAACGGCTGCTGCCCTTATACAATTTATCAGGTTTCATTATGTCTGTTGCAATGTTACATACGGTTCACTCTTTCATTAATATTATCGTTGGGTTTGTTTTGTAGGGACGTTAACATTCTGGCACATTTTTATTATCATCGGACTCTCTGCTATTTGTGCAGGGAGGTTATACCTGGGTCCATTTCCATTTCCATTTACATTTTAATATTGATAGACTTTTTGTTTTCTTTTTTGTTTCTTGTTGTTTTTCCTTCTTTTTTTTTGTTGTTTTTTTTCTTTTGTTTTGTTTTTCCCGCTCTCACCACCACCGCCGCATCACGCCTTCCGTTTTCTTGGTTTCTTTTCTGTGCTTCAACATCACCGCGCCCCATTTCCACACCACAGCCATCAGCCTCCAAGACGGGCGGGCGCAGTGTGCCATTTCCGGCGCACAAGCACACCCGTACGGTACTCTCCTCGCCCCCACGCCACCAACAACACAGCGACCACGCGGCTTTCAGGCACGGCACGGCACGGCACGGCACCGGCGAAATGCGCCGCCCCCGCCCCCGCCCCTCCGCGCATCCGTCCGTCTCGCCACGTTCACTGACAGCCGCGTCTGCGGCTACACCACGACAACCACAACACAACACCGCTCCCCTCCCTGGCAACTCACATTGTTTTTCTCCTCCTCTTTTGCACAAACCACAACGCCGAGCACAGGCGCAAGCCACCCACACCGCGCCCCTCCCCGTCCCGTCTTTGGCCGCCGCTCCTCGTTTCCTCGTTTGCCCCCTCCCATCTCCCGAAATGCCATGCCAGCAGCGTTACGCATGCCCCTCCCCTGTCCACACAACACTACCGCCTAACGAACAGCCTTTTCCGGGCCACATGCAGGGCACGCCCACCTCCAAACACTGCCAATTCACGGACGCACGCACGCACACACACACACACACACACACACACACACTCACTTTCTCGACACCTTTCTGTACGGAGGGTGCGTCATCTCGACCGTGACAGAGTGACGGCAACTATCGACGATCCATTTCCCCCCACTGGTAAAACATGTCCACTAACACCTACATACATCATTCAAGTACACAGACAATAGCATACACACAATGGGAGGGCACACGAACATGGACGGCACGGCACTGTCATACACTCTTCCTCAGAACCATATCAACAAACGTTACGTACATCCGGGAAAGCGAAAGCGAAAGCGAAAGCAAAGGCAAAGCCCAATGCAGCCGTCAAAGGTAACGTTCACCACGGCAGACACTTGCAGCCGCGCCGCCGTTAAACGCATTTCAGTGCGGCTCCAATACGCCTCCGACACGGGAACGTTCCGTTGCTCTACGAATGCGTTTCTCCCCTTTTTCCCTTCCTCTCTCTTTTGCCCCCCCCTCCTTGCACTCTTGCCTCATTCCTCACGTTCTGCCCAGACATTCGACCGATCAGAGTCAACCTTTCGTTACCGTTCTCAGCGCGACGGTGTACAACAGTATGACGGGTGTGCCCAAGACTTCGGTTCAGTTGCGTGACGCCGGTCTATCGCGCCGATCGACAGTTACTCAGGGGGCGACGGATCGGACCACGTCACCGACACACAAAACACTTTCAAACAAACAAACAAATACATACCGGATGGACACAGACAAACACGTGTACAGACATTCGCCAAACAAACGACCGGCGCCGCCGCCGCCGCCGCCGTCTAGCGTGCATCTTGAATGACGACATCGGTGTGCGTGCGTCGTACGCAATCAGTCAGACACGGCTATCAAACATCAGAGTCGAATGGTACATCATCGTGCGTGTCGCCGTACACGTACAGTACAATACAACAACAATGCGTCTTAATGGCACGTTCATTTCAACGTCACTCACACACCTCCACGCTGCAGTTACGTCGCACCATTGTCAAACTCGGCGTACAGCAAAGGGAATAGTGGGCGGCAAAAACAAACCAAACAAAAACATTTCACATTTCACCCTCGCCATGTATGATGTGCAAAAAAACAAACCCGCAAACGGCCGTCGTTACGGTGACACAAAAGTCGCCGATCGCACTGTCCCCCCTCGCAGACGGGTAACACACAAACACACACACACCCCAACAACACCAATGGGTCAAAAACCACGCCAACGAGGCGTGCCACCATTCCACGCCACGGCGACCAACCTCGTGGCCGTACCCCGCGCAACACGCTTTGACGCGCCCCCCCCACCCACAATCAAAATGCACACATACATCACAGCCGTCCACACAAACAACAACAACAACAACAATTCCGCCCTTCCCGCAAAAGGCAAGTTGGTGGCCCTGAAAAGGGCCGTTTCGCCGCTCTCGCAACGGAGGAGCCTTCTCCATCCTTCCTTCCATTCCAGAGCCACCTCCTTACTTGGAGCTCGTGTACTTGGTCACCGCCTTCGTGCCCTCGCTCACGGCGTGCTTGGCCAGCTCGCCAGGCAGCAACAGCCGCACAGCGGTCTGGATCTCGCGGGACGTGATGGTCGAGCGCTTGTTGTAGTGCGCCAGGCGAGAAGCCTCGGCCGCAATGCGCTCGAAAATGTCGTTCACGAAGCTGTTCATGATGCTCATCGCCTTCGACGAGATGCCCGTGTCAGGGTGCACCTGCTTCAGCACCTTGTAGATGTAGATGGCATAGCTCTCCTTCCTCTTGCGCTTCTTCTTCTTGTCGCCCTTCGAAATGTTCTTCTGCGCCTTGCCAGCCTTCTTGGCGGCCTTCCCGCTAGTCTTGGGCGGCATCTCCAACCAACGTACGGCAGCAGCAACACCAGTAGCAAGCGCTCCGCTCTAGTCAGCGTCTCCCCACACAGTGGCACCCGCCGCCAGCCGCCGCCGCACCTTTACCAGCTCGCCCTGTTGCGGCCGCCGACCAATGGGGCGCGCGCGCAACCGGCCGCCGCACCCGAGCCCATAAAGCACCCCCACCCCGGCTGCGCCGGCACGCACTCCGCTGCTCGACTCGCTGCCGCTCGCACCGGTCGTTTTCGTTTCCGTTTCGTGTGCACCGTCGCTAGCCCATCGCCATGTCCGGACGCGGAAAGGGAGGCAAAGTCAAGGGCAAGTCAAAGTCCCGCTCAAGCAGGGCTGGGCTCCAGTTCCCGGTCGGCAGAATCCACCGCCTCCTGCGCAAGGGAAACTACGCAGAGCGCGTCGGCGCCGGGGCGCCCGTCTACCTCGCCGCCGTCATGGAGTACCTCGCGGCTGAGGTGCTCGAGCTGGCCGGAAACGCGGCCCGCGACAACAAGAAGACGCGCATCATCCCGCGCCACCTGCAGCTTGCCATCCGCAACGACGAGGAGCTCAACAAGCTCCTGTCGGGCGTCACCATCGCACAGGGTGGTGTCCTGCCCAACATCCAGGCCGTCCTGCTGCCAAAGAAGACCGAGAAGAAGGCCTAAAGGAGGCCAGGCAATCGCAGCGCCGCGTGCTCCCCTGCACGCAACGCGCTTTGCCGGCTCGGCCCACAA
Source organism: Schistocerca americana (assembly GCF_021461395.2). Classification (NCBI taxonomy): domain Eukaryota; kingdom Metazoa; phylum Arthropoda; class Insecta; order Orthoptera; family Acrididae; genus Schistocerca; species Schistocerca americana. The sequence continues at coordinate 2,606 of NW_025726466.1, read as the reverse complement.
CAATCGGCCCTTTTCAGGGCCACCACACAAACCTACGTCCAAAGCAAAATTTCAGTCGTCCTCGCCGCACCTTGTTTTGTTTTAACTTTGCACTGTCACAGCACAGCCGCCGCCGGCGCACGTCCGCCATCTTGTCGTCCACACAGCCCGTGTGGCCCAACACACACACACACGCACACATTTTGCACCGTCGCAGTCGCCTTCCAAACCGACAACGGCAGCAATAATGACCATTGTTAAAGGGAGGCGTGTCGACACACCGCCCTCCACTCCCGCGCGCAACGGCCGTCGACACGAACGAAACAGCTGATCCGGCCGCCTATGCCCACACGCCTTGCCTCGGAAACCCCAACGCCGCCGCAAACAAACACACAGAGACAAACCACGCAAGCAAAATAATCACCGCCTCTCGCACAACAACACACAGCCCGCCCGCCATCTCCGTCGCGATCGATACAAAGACACACAAACGAAGCAGCTCCACACACAGCCAGCCACATGACACGTTTCCTTTCCTTCTCCCCTCCCAGTCACATCACGTCGCTCAAACGGAAAGAAAGAAACAAACAAACAAACAACACAGCGCGCACACACGCAGCAACAACACAGACTCTTTCGCACTTTTCAACTTCCGAACAGTGTGGTGGCCCTGAAAAGGGCCGTTTTCTAGTCTCTCCCACCCACAAGCACGGCCGCGGGAAGGCCAGCGCCCGCTGCGACGCAGCCTAACCGCCGAAACCGTACAGGGTGCGCCCCTGCCTCTTCAGGGCGTACACCACGTCCATGGCCGTCACAGTCTTGCGCTTGGCGTGCTCAGTGTACGTCACCGCGTCGCGGATCACGTTCTCCAGGAACACCTTCAGCACCCCCGCGGGTCTCCTCGTAGATCAGACCAGAGATGCGCTTCACGCCGCCCCTGCGAGCCAGGCGGCGGATGGCGGGCTTCGTGATGCCCTGGATGTTGTCGCGCAACACCTTGCGGTGCCGCTTGGCGCCACCCTTGCCGAGCCCCTTTCCTCCCTTGCCGCGGCCTGTCATCCTTCCTTCCTCGGGCAAAGCAAAACGTGCACAAACAGCAGCTGCAGCGGCTGGCGAGTCGGCTACGGTCTGCGCCCAGCGCGCCCGCCGCCCCCCTATATAGACTCTGGCCCGCCCTCCCCCCACCACGCGCAACCGAGGGCATATAAGCGCAGCACGGAGGCGCGCGGGCCCGTTGTCAAGGCAGCACCGGACGCCGCGCCGCACCTAACCTCCACGCACGCCGCTCCGCTACCGCTACCGCTACCGCCATGGCCCGCACAAAGCAAACGGCCCGCAAGTCCACCGGCGGAAAGGCGCCGCGCAAACAGCTCGCCACCAAGGCGGCGAGGAAGAGCGCGCCCGCCACCGGAGGCGTCAAGAAGCCCCACCGCTACAGGCCGGGCACCGTCGCCCTGCGAGAAATCAGGCGCTACCAGAAGAGCACAGAGCTGCTCATCCGCAAGCTGCCATTCCAGCGCCTAGTGCGCGAGATCGCCCAGGACTTCAAGACCGACCTGCGCTTCCAGAGCTCCGCAGTCATGGCCCTGCAGGAGGCCAGCGAGGCCTACCTCGTCGGCCTCTTCGAAGACACCAACCTGTGCGCAATCCACGCCAAGCGCGTCACCATCATGCCCAAGGACATCCAGCTCGCGCGCCGCATCCGCGGCGAGCGCGCCTAAACCGCGCCGCGGCACCGCACCGCACAAACAAAAACGGCCCTTTTCAGGGCCACTAACATCTCTCCGTCGCGAGCAAACTTTGTCGGTCGCCTGCCTCTCGCCCCGCAACCCAAAAACAAAAACCACCACTTCCCGTCCGTCCGCCACACCCGCTCACTCTGCCTGCCTGCTAGCAGCGCGCAACAATCACACATCATCCCTCCCCGGCGCTCAAAGCGCACAATACCCAACGGCCGACGTCACACCGCACGGGTGGCTGGCCGGCCGCCGCTTTCGTTTCGAAAACAAAAAAAACCCGCACTCCACTCCGACGGCCAACGGCCAGGCAGGCGCGCTCGCTCGCTCTACACGCCACCGAAATCCCCGCCGACTCCTTCCGCATCTCAACGTGCCCCCCCGTTGCAAAACATAACACACACACACACACAAAGGAACAAAACAAAGACCAGACACGACTCGACAAGACAGACATCCGAGAAGAACGAACGCAGGCAAGCCAACCAACGTATTCAAACAAAACAACGTGACAGAAAACCAACCGTCGGCCGCCGCCACAAAACAAACACGGCGACAATCAACCACGACAACAACAACAACAACAACACCGCTTACCGCTACCGCCGCCCACACCCGCCACCGACCCCCGCAATCCAACCACCACGGCACGCAAACAGCATCCCCACGGGCATACAGAAACGCCAGACAGACACCCACACCAAACGCAACACGACAATCAAAACCTTCCCCGACGTGCTTTGATGGCCCTGAGAAGGGCCGTTTTGGGCCGCGCGTCTCTTGCGCGCCACTAGACGACGACGGGGGGTGGGGACGACGGAGTCAAGCGCCAAACCCTTCCTTTCCCATCTCTTTCTCCTCTACTCTACTTCTTCTTCTTGGGCGAAGCCT